>NW_020174698.1:7193886-7443940 GCF_003031525.2 Neophocaena asiaeorientalis asiaeorientalis | reverse complement strand
TATATATATATATACACAAAAAAGTAATATTAACAAGCTTGAGAGAAAACAAAACACATTTATCCATCCCTCTCCAGTTATTTTACTCTTAGGTGTCTAAAGTTAACAATTTCTAGCAATTTCATCTCATATTTTTTGATAGACTTCTATTCATATTTCTCAATTTGTCAATTTTATATATTATCAATTGACATTCTGTTTTTATAAATCACAACTTAGCTTTCTTGCACACTATCTTTCTTGCCTGTCTTGAGAGTTATTTTTTATTTATTTATGTTTCCTGGATTTCTAATTCTTCTTGTACTTCTTATACTATTTGCTATTATATTGTTTCCCCTCTCAAAAATGTTTCAGTACATTAGTTTTTTCTAACAGTCCAACTTTTCTTTAGATCTCTTTGCCCAAAGTCCTCTGTGTTTTGCCTGAACTTGGATTCATTGTTCCCTAGGTTTACTGTAACGTTTTCCTACATTGAATCCACCTTGTCTAGGAATGCACAGCTTCCTGTTTTTTGGTTTACTTTCTCATTTTACTGGAGTACATCCTCAAATAGTTTCTTAAGAAATGTTGCATGGACACTAAACTTTTTGAGTCCTTTTAATAAAATTTAAGTCATTGTATTATATAAAATTTTTTTCAAGTTTGGGTAATTTCTCTGTTTTTTTTTAGTAGAAATTCTTCTATCTAGTTTCTCTATTTTATTTTTTGAAGCTCCTTTTCTTCAAATTTGGCCTTTTTCATCTTTCCTCTCCTATTTTTAATGTTTTCCTTTTGTTTCTCTTTTATAGTCAATGTCTTTAACTCTATCTTCAAAAGTTGTACTGAAACTTTATTATGGATAAATAATTGTAATATTACTTTTTCATGTTACTGTATTCTTTTTCTCTTCTCATATCTCTCCAGGAATATTAATTAGAAATTTCTTTTTTTCAAAAATGGTATTATCAGTCCTTTGTATAATCTTCTGTCTTCCAGTTTTTTTTTACTGTTTAATCTTGGTTCTTCTTTTCTATGAGGTACTCTTTACTAAAAAAAAAAACTGCCTATCTTTATTCCCTATTAATATTGTGCTGTGAGGTCTTAAGATGATCTGCTTGAGGAGCTGATTGACATGACTGAGGGCCCAGGGTGTGATTAGGCAGGGAGCTAGCTCTTCTGCGGAGGCAGCATCAAATGCAAGAATATGTTGTTTTTCCTCTGGGATCATATTTCTCTAGAGAGGTAACCTTCATTCTTTTTCCTGGGGGAGAAGTACCTACGAGTATTTGGGGCCACAGCTGTTCTTGGCCACAAGTAGAAGTGTTCACTTATAGAGAAAAGTTTCCATTACTTTTGTCAAATTATACCTCTTATAAGAATCACATCTTATGAATAACTTCCCCCCCCCACCCTGGGTAATTAACTCCTCAGTAGGCAGGTTAGTGCCCCAGTAAGATTTTTTTTACCATCTTTATTGGAGTATAATTGCTTTACAATGGTGTGTTAGTTTCTACTTTATAACCAAGTGAATCATCTATACATATACATATATCCCCGTATCTCCTCCCTCTTGCGTCTCCCTCCCACTCTCCCTATCCCACCCCTCTAGGTGGTCACAAAGCACCGAGCTGATCTATCTGTGCTATGCGGCTGCTTCCCACTAGCTATCTGTTTTACATTTGGTAGTATATACAAGTCCATGCCACTCTCTCACTTCATCCCAGCTTACCTTTCCCTCTCCCCATGTCCTCAAGTCCATTCTCTTCGTCTGTGTCTTTATTCCTGCCCTGCCCCTAGGTTCTTCAGAACCATTTGTTTTTTGAGATTCTATGTATATGTGTTAGCATATGGTATTTGTTTTTCTGACTTACTTCACTCTGTATGACAGACTCTAGGTCCATCCACCTCACTACAAGTAACTCAATTTCGTTTCTTTTTATGGCTGAGTAATATTCCATCGTATATATGTGCCACATCTTCTTTATCCATTCATCTGTTGATGGACACTTGTTTCCATGTCCTGGCTATTGTAAATAGAGCTGCAATGAACACTGTGGTACCTTATGAATAACTTTTATTTCACATAACTGATTCGTTGAAGAAAACTTGGTAACTTTAATTCCCCAGTAACTCTTTGAAGTTTTTTCTTTTTGGATTCACATTTCAATGTATAGTAGGCTTAAATCTTAGTGTTTGAGAAAATCCCAGCTTTTGAATTATAGTCCACTTAATTATGTGGAGCCCTGGTTGCTAAATTATAGTATCTCATGCATCGAGTGAAATATTGAGTTGTTTAGCACATTGTATCACTTATTTATTCCAAAATATTTCATCTGTGAATTGACTGCTCTTTTATGTTGGCTTTTCTTTATATAAAAGTTAAAATAATGTTAGAAAGGCAAATTATTCAGATGCTGAAATTATGTTTTCCTCGATTTCAAGTAACTTATAAACTGGGAGAATTAGTATATGTTCTATGTAACATAGCTTATTTCTTAAAATTATACAGAAAATGCACATAATTCTGGAAATAAAAATGTTCAGCTGCTAAATAACTCTCCCTGTTACTTTGCTATTTTTCTTCCATTTGCTACACGCACATACACAGACTCACACATATGTATAGTGTATTTAGTTCTGTAGCCACAAGAATTAGCAGCAGTTTTGGAGAGAAAATGTAGGAGCAAGAATGCCCTGAGCATCCCTTTGAATAGCTCAGGCAAGAACAGGTGTTATTATCCCAGGAGGAAACTGTAAGTGACTTTTTTGTAATTGGAAGTGTGTCCTGCCCTGATAAGAACTTGTGGATAAGGAAACAAGAGACTCATAAATAGCCAAAGGGAAGAAAGCCAGAAAAGCTTGCTGTGCTCCTCCACTTAAATATACGTCATTTCTTTAGGGACTACAGGTTTTACAGAAAGATGAGGACTAATTTGGGATGCTACTTACCTTTGTTTCCAAAAGAAAAAGACTCCTCTAGAATGTGATTTTAAGTAGGCCATGGACCAAAAATAGGCCATAAGGCCTGCCAGGCAGCTTTATGAACTTCAAGGTTCTAGGATACTTCATCCATTGGAGAGTTCCCCAGTGCTTTAAACAGTATTAGAAAGAAAACAGCAGCAAAAAATCAACCATGCTAGTAAAAATCTCTCCTGCAAGAAATGATTGGGTGGTAGAACCTAAGTAGTTTTGTTGCTGCTTTGTTGTTGTTTTGTTGACTGGATGGTTTGTTCTGGATATTTGCTTACTTCTTGGCTTGTTGATTTTCAGTATATAAATATAACTTTGCAATGACAAGGAAAGAAAAGAAAAAAGAAATCTTTCAGGAGTCTTTAAGATAATACCATACATTTTTGAGGTTTTTAAGACAGATTCAAGTTTGCTTTACCTAGATGGAATCTTATAATGCTGCACATTTTTACTTATTCTTGAAACTCAGAAGAAATTCTGCCCATTGACAAGCTCTCATTGTGTATTAATCACAACATGAAACCCTCACTTACTCTCAAATTAAGTGTTCAGTGCTATGCATGTTATAAATGCATTCTCAGTGGCAAAATTTTCTTGGGGCTTAAGAAATTGTACTTTAATCGCTTTTAGCCAAAAAAATTAGCAAAAATAGTACTTTGACATATAATGTCAGCATGTTCTTAGATTTTGATAAACGTGGACAAAATCAATAGATAGATACGTGAGGAGTGCCCACATGAAATCATCATACTTCAAAAGCTTTTCCTAGGGTAACTCACAACTGTAGACTTTTCCTTTCAGTAACAAGAAGCACCAGTGTTGATAACTAGAAAGCATCTAGCCAGCTTTCTATTCAAAGAGGACTTTTTTGAAATAATAATAATAATTCAACAAAACAAACAGAATCACTAACTTCAATATACTCTCATACTTAAAAGTAATGTGAGTTTTAAAATTGTTTAGTGCTTCCAGTTTAGATATTTGGGAACTCTGTTTGCATCTACATGCCAACATTGATCGACTCCTTGAATTTGAATATTCCCCATAATCAGATCCCACTCCATCCATTTTTTCTTCACTCTCAGTTATACTTTTAATATACCACCCTATTATTTCTTTCCCTTCAGCATTTTGTTTGCTTTTATTCCCCTTTTTAAATGTGAAACGAAAAAATTTTATACGCTACCCCCTGCGTCCATGTCTATACCTGCTGTCTCATATCCATCCACTCTTCGACTGGTGACAGTCTGCATTGTTCCCATCTCTCTAGAAAGCAGTTCTCATTAAATTCATCAATAAGCCCTTGATTTCTGAATCCAGTGAAGATTTATTTTTTTATCTTCCCTGAATTCTTTGTGGCATTTAACATGTCTGAGCACTCCCTCTTTCTTTGAGAACCCTCTTCCATTGACTTCTGAGATGACACTCTGTAGGTTCCTCTGCATAATGCTTATATACAGATGTTCTACATTTTTTCAGTTCCACAGAGTTTCTCTGTGTATCTGCACACATTTCCTTGGCATCCATTCCAAGTGTATATCGGAGACTTTCAGGTCTAGACCATCAACCGGATCTGTTGTTCTTTCTGTATACCATTGCAGGGTGCTAGCACAGAAACTTGGGGATCACCTGGGAGCCCTCCTTCTTTCCTACTCCTGCATTTAAGGAATTACCAATCTCACTGATTTTGCTTTCTTAATATCTCTTCAGTTGTTGCTTTTTTCTCAGTACCCTATTGTCAGTACCCTTCAGACAGGGTTATATCCCACCTGCATTGCTAGAATAGAACTCCAATTTGCTGTCTTGTATTGAGTCTTGCCAACCCCATTCAGTCCACTCCTCTCATCTTCCTCTCTTTTAACATTTATCATGTCACATCAATTTTTATTATATATTTGATTTTACTTATTCACTTATAAGTCATGCTCTTTGTTAGCTCATTAGGTACCAATTCTATATATTTTTTTAACATCTTTATTAGAGTATAATTGCTTTACATTGTTGTGTTAGTTGTTGCTGTATAACAAAGTGAATCAGCTATATGTATACATATATCCCCATATCCCCTCCCTCTTGCATCTCCCTCCCACCCTCCCTATCTCACCCCTGTAGGTGGTCACAAAGCACCGAGCTGATCTACCTGTGCTATGTGGCTGCTTCGCACTGACTATTTATTTTACATTTGGTAGTGTACATATGTCCATGCCACTCTGTCACTTCGTCCCAGCTTACCTTTCCCCCTCCCTGTGTCCTCAAGTCCATTCTCTACATCTGCATCTTTATTCCTGTCCTGCTTATTCCTGACTTACTTCACCCTGTATGACAGACTCTAGGTCCATCCACCTCACTACAAATAACTCAATTTCATTTCTTTTTATGGCTGAGTAATATTCCATTGTATATATGTGCCACATCTTCTTTATCCATTCATCTGTTGATGGACACTTAGGTTGCTTCCATGTCCTGGCTATTGTAAATAATGCTGCAATGAACATATGTACCAATTCTATATTAATATTATTTTTGTCTTTGTCATTCATTCCATATCATAGTACTTGTTATAAGTACTTAATAACTGTTTTTTTGGTAAATAGATATGTGAATAAATACAGTCTTACTGCTCCAAAGCCAGTTGATAATGACTGAGTGAGTAGTGGGGCATGGATAAGAGCTAGTCACTGAAATTGGAAGCATCATTCAGCAGCTGTTTCAGCAACAGTCTGGGAGAAGTTTTCTATTTCTTCCTTGCGTATGTGAAAGTTGACTGTATTAGAAGCAGGGTTATTCATACATTTAATGTAGAACTTAAATACAATTCAATGCTGAGTCTACTTAAGTATTTATTATATAGAGAGTACATGAGATAAATAAGTCAAATTATGTGAAAAAATTTAGGAAGTATGATAAACTTATTTTCTAATTTCTATGATAATATACCCAAGGAATAGATTCAACCCAAATATTGTATAGTTGTAGATCTGTCTAATCCAATTCACGTTATGTTATGTTAATGGTATGTTCAAATATCTTTCCAGTTCTTGATTAGCCAGAAGTGTACTTAAGGTCAGTCAAAATAAAAGGTCAAGTGCCACAAGAAATAATTTCTTTTAACTTTTGAAAATTTAAAAATTAATTTAGTGCTACATAGTTTTGGGGTTCACAGTGCATAGAAAATAATTTTGCAATGACAAAAATTACACATAGTAAATGTCCACATGTGAGTGAATTTATTGAGGAGTGTAATTTAGTTTGAGTCATTGGGAAAAGAGAGAACTGAGGTATTACAAAATGTGAAAAATTAAATGAAATGTATATTTCTGCTATTTTTGCATAAATTAGACCTTTTACTTCCAATTATGAAAAAAAAGTCTTTTTTGCCTCCCCTCTCTCTGGGTAGCTTGTTATCTGTAGCAAGTAAATTTCTAAGAAAAGTGCAAATATTCAAATACATTGTCTTAACATTTAAAAGAAAAGAATACATATTCAGACAATGCTACCATTAAAAAAAAATTAAAGCTTAAATCATGAATTTTGTTTTATTAAAGATTTTTTTAAAATAGTGATCTGACAACAGTTATTGCTCTTTTATAAAGGTAGAAATATCACATTTTGCTTTAGTATAGCCATGATTACTCTTTTCATCAGTAGCTTTGTTAGTAGGTCAAGGAGAAATCATACCTAAGAAGAAGGATCCATGGAGAAAAAGATGAACCATATCAGAATTAAAATTAAATTGAAAAAATTTAAATCAAGGAAACCACTTTTACTTCTTTCAGTATGATGTGCAAATTCATGCATTTTAAATGGGAAATGGGAAATTTCATAGCTGCTGAACAGCAGTGATGTGAGCTCTGTGGTCAGAGGGGATGCAGGGTACAGTAAACCTGTGGCAGCTTTTGCTCATTTGAAGAAATTACATTTGAAATGTTCTGACTACATTATGGAGCCATAAGAAAATTTACAGTGATTTCTTTTTAGTGGAACAAAGTCCTTGCTCTTTTTCATCTCAGAATCATTTTCTAATTTTGCTACGCTTAAAGGGGAGTGCAAATTCAGTCATAGATGTACTTGCTGTGCACATACCTGCGCAAACGCTCACACGTGTCAAAGTTTACCAGCTGTCTATATATTTATTAGTGTGTGTCAAACTTAGCCATCACTAGAACTTATGTTTTAGTTAGAATATTAATTTATCTCATCAGTAAAATGCTCTTTACTTACTCTCTCTCTAGGCTGTTTTACCTTAGATGTATTTGTGATTTTTCTTTAATATGCAGTAGAATGAAAAGTTGTGTGAAATTAAAATCACGGTAACAATTATCTTTCTATCATGCAGAAGGAAATAGGTACTTTGACTAGATATAAAAAGTATCTATGATAATTAAATACATTCGTACTGTAGGAACTGAATTTGTAGAATATTGATTTCTCTGTTAAGTTATATAACTTTTCACTGAGCTACTTGCAACTTGATAATACACTGTTTTAAAACAAATATATTAGCAAGTTGCAAGTAGCCCAGTGGCAAAATATTTTGCATTAAGACAGTCACATAAATGTGCACTAAAATTGAATCTAACAGCAAAGATGAAGGTAGTGGTGACAAATTTAGAAAGAAACTCCAAGAATAAAGCTGTTTAGAAGCCATTAGTATACATGTGCTTTGAGAGTAGGGATGCAGTAATTCTTTCAGACATAAGAATTCTATTTTCCAAGTAACTCCATTCATGTAAGCAATACACTTCATATAAGACAGGTTTCAGCTTCCAGCTGTTTTCTGATGTTGGAAAGTGAAACACTAGGGCTTGAAAGTGAAACACTGGAGCTTGAAAATGAAACACTAGAGTAGGGATGCAGTAATTCTTTCAAACATAAGAATTCTATTTCCCAAGTAACTCCATTCATGTAAGCAATACACTTCATATAAGACAGATTTCAGCTTCCAGCTATTTTCTGATGTTGGAAAGTGAAACACTAGGGCTTGAAATGGTTCTGGGGACACAGCCTTTCCTGTCAGGGATTCTAGCAGATGCTGATATAATTTAATATTCGTGGAAGACGGACCAAATATAGAATAGCATCAAATTGATTTTGCAGAGTTTTCAAGCCAGCTGTCCCTTGGTATTTACATGGAAGAAGTCTACAGTGTACCAAGTTGCATATTTTTGCGTGCAAGTTCTCAGCCATGGTATGTAGTCATTGGTGTTTTGACAGCCATCTGCTCAGGCCTTACTTTCTCTATTCAGCCATAGCTAAAACTGAACATTTTTCAAAGTGGAAAATTCCAGGTAGTTTTGACTATAAGAGAACATAAAACTAGCACTCAATATTAAAAATAAAAGCAATATTTTTTGCTTAGTAATAACCTGTATATTAAGGTGAATGTCTTCTAAATAGCTCTGAAAAATAAATAAGCTCCTTTAGAACAGAGACCGTATCTTCTTATTGATTGAGTTTCATTTAATTGTGTGTAAAGCTCTAGCTAGACACAGAGGGAGTTACAGAAATGAATAACTTGACAGTGACTTAGCCAAAGGCTGACCTTGTCTTGTATACAGCAAGGCCTCCATAAATATTTGCTGAATGAATGAACAAGTTAGACTCCATATGTAATAACCTGTTTATTTGTAGAAATTTTCACCCAGAAACTTATAGGTTTTAATACACGGAGATACATGCACGCACACCCTATGTGTGTGTGTGTGTGTGTGATAAGTATGTTTATATACTGTAAGTGAATGAAAGAAAGTTTGATAAGAACTTTTGAGCACTGACTATGCACTTCCTCGTATGCTAGGCATTCTGGTGATTTAAACAAGTGTGTAACATTTTTTTTTCTCATCTCATAAGTACATTTGCATTAAAAAATGATAAATTGTTTAATAAAGATTGATTTTTTAATGCAAAAGATTGGGAAAGGATGGATAATTTTTTTAATCAAGATTTTGAGGGAAATATTATATTTAGACCCATGGAGAATAATTCAGGTAGGGAAATTAACACAACGTAGGTGAGGTGGGTAATGAGATAGTGTTTTCAGAATAAGATAAGGAAATTACTTGAGCATGGAATTTTAATTGAGAATAATAGAAGATAATTTTAGGGGAATTTAGGTAGGAAAGGTGGATTAGAGTGAGATTATGGAATACTTGAAATATCTAGATGAAACAGTTACAGTTAGAGTCAAGTGACATTATAGGATCTGGAGTGATGCAAGAACTTGAAGAAAGTGGACTTCTATGGAGCTTATTTTAACAATAATGCACAGGAATCTAACACATTATTATAATCTCTGCTTTTAACAAAAATGGGATTTAGGCTGCATCAGTACTGATGGAGGATAATGTAAATTTTGAGTATATTTTGAAAAATAAGTATAAGATTTGATGATTCAAAGATGAAAGAAGAATTTGTCTTAGATCACTTTAAAACAATGCAAACACAGACACACAGTCAAATTTAAATTGTAAATTATATGTATTGTTCTCTGCAGTGTAATTCATATTGTAAACCAGCCTTTTATGTTGAATTCATGCATTAAATGATTTATTTATCAAATATTTTTTGAATATTTTCTTGGGTCCAGCATTACATTAAGCAGATATTGGGGTGGCCAAAAAATTCGTTCAGGTTTTCCGTAAGAGCCCATGGAAAACCAAACGAACTTTTTGGCCAATCCAATATATTGTTAAACAAGTCTTCAATTTAGTTTAGAAGAATGGAGACAATATAAAAATATTATTATGAATGCCTAGAACTCTTAAGTCCCCAAATCCATCTGTCAGTTTCATGAGCATGATTTACAAGCCTGCTTCATTACTGACAAGGTAGACAAAATATATATCTCTAAAGAATAACATTTTCCTGGGCATGTTTGTTGTAGCCAAGCAAATATATAGCGTTCTGAAAGTGTTGTTTAAATCTCTTGTTTCAACATGCTTGGGACCAGTTAATGTTTACAGTTTTGTGAGTGAATAAATCTATATACTGAAACATTTTGTTCAATAAGTTGACCTTCTTGAGTTTTGAATAAATTTTGGAGCCTTAAGTTTAATCTTCTATGTGTGTCTAAGTTTAATCTTTTTGTATTATCAACTCTTTATTGTTATTATTTTAACATTTTGAATAAAATAATTACCTTTTGGAATATTTTACTCTGACCAGTAACTTCTAGCCATAAGCCAATCTGGTAGCAATTGTGAGATTCAGTATCAACAAGAAAAAAATAACCAACCCTTGGCTGTCTTGACATGACTGAATCCACCAAATATATATACACACACACACACACACACACACACACACACACACACACACATATATCTCACTTCCAAAATGATTCAGGGCATATTATCTAGAAATGATTTTAGATGATGTAGTATATTATTAAATTAACCAGTAGTGCAAAAATAGATTAAATATTATTAAAGATACAAGGAGAGAAGTTAGAGAAGTGGGCAGACAGAAATCATAAGTTTCTTATATAAAACTGAAGAGCAATTTACTTTGTAAGCAAAAATCTCATGACACTAAAACAAGATGACGAAGAAATTACACTGTGTGCAAGTGTGGAGAAAAAAATAGCTTGTGATACCATAGTGATCTGAGAGCTCATTATACATCAGC
Organism: Neophocaena asiaeorientalis asiaeorientalis; assembly: GCF_003031525.2. Taxonomy (NCBI): domain Eukaryota; kingdom Metazoa; phylum Chordata; class Mammalia; order Artiodactyla; family Phocoenidae; genus Neophocaena; species Neophocaena asiaeorientalis. The sequence goes on along the minus strand of NW_020174698.1, from coordinate 7,433,365 downwards.
AATGAAAAGCTCTAACTACCATGCAATTAAAATACTAGAGAGTATAAATAAGAGTGTATCATGTGTGGTGGCATATAAAAATTTAGAAGTGGGTGGAATTTTAGTAGAGTGATACTCTTGAAAAAGGAGACTGATTAGGAATATTTAATTAGAGAACAGTTACACAGACAACTTCTGTAATATCTTTCAAGCAAGAATGTCTCATTTTGGATATCATACTTATAGTAAGAATGATACGCCAAAGATGCATCAACATCCTGTATGCTGATTGGAATGTTCTCTTTCATGACCAGTAGTATATATCCTGTACTCCATTAACGTCCCTCTGTCAACTTGACTGCCAAGCAAGATTGAGAACTGAATAAGTTTCAATGCGGATAACTAGTAACCGCCGCAAGTTATAGAGTCCTATTCGTCTCTTCTCTGTGTCCTAAATTCATTGATTCTAGTGATGATAAAACACTTTTTGGACAGCTACATGTAAAAGAATGAAATTAGAACACTCCCTAACACCACACACAAAAATAAACTCAAAATGGATTAAAGACCCAATGTAAGGCAAGACACTATCAAACCCTTAGAGGAAAATATAGGCAGAACATTCTATGACATAAATCACAGCAAGATCTTTTTGACCCACCTCCTAGAGAAATGGAAATAAAAGCAAAAATAAACAAATGGGACCTAATGAAACTTAAAAGCTTTTGCACAGCAAAGGAAACCGTAAACAAGATGAAAAGACAATGCTCAGAATGGGAGAAATTATTTGAAAACCAAGCAGCTGACAAAGGATTAATCTCCAAAATCCTACTAGAGAATGGACTTGAGGATATGGGGCGGGGGAAGGGTAAGCTGGGACAAAGTGAGAGAGTGGCATGGACATATATACACTACCAAACGTAAAATAGATAGCTAGTGGGAAGCAGCCGCACAGCACAGGGAGATCAGCTAGGTGCTTTGTGACCACCTAGAGGGGTGGGATAGGGAGGGTGGGAGGGAGGGAGATTCAAGAGGGAAGAGATATGGGGACATATGTATATGTATAACTGATTCACTTTGTTACAAAGCAGAAACTAACACACCATTGTAAAGCAATTATACTCCAATAAAGATGTTTAAAAGAAAACAAAACGCTTTTTGAAGATCTTTGAAATACTTGCAGTGGTATTTATTTGCTAGGAGCTCTACAGAAAATTAGAACATTTAAAGTGACTGAAGTTATTAAAGAACATAAAGTTGGTGGTGATGAGTTATTATCTTAATGTCTACTAATAATTGGAGAAAAAAGACATGCTTCCAAATAATCATGAGAAAAACTAGGAAAAAGCCCCCACAAGACCAAAGGACATTTTTGAAAATGTTTTTAGCCTGCGATACTAAACTATTTTGGGTCACATTTTGACAGTAGTTTTTCAGAAATTTTCAAATTTCGAAAATCGTAAGTGGATTTTTTAGGAATGGCATGGTTGCTTTTTCCTCAGATCTCTAGGGCAACTAATTGTAGAGCCTTCTTGCCTTTACCCACTGCAAAGGCTACCTCTGCCTTTAGGTTAGAATACAGAGGTTTTCCCTTTGAGAGCAGCTGACTCAGAATCAGACGCCTTCTCAGAGATCCATAGCTATAATTTCTGCATCTCCAAACTTAGGTTTCAAGTCCTTGCCTAGGTATTTAAGGTGAAGATTAGTTAAATCTGGTTTCTTTGGGTTTATGGCCATATTTACCTTAGGACACCCTCTGGGCTTGACCTCTGGCCAGACTTACTTTGAGTATCTTCGAAATTCTCTCCTTGCTGCCTGCTGTCACCCCCTAATTCCAGTCCTTCATTTATCGTTTCTAATACAATTTATGCAAAAATTCTATTATATAATTCTCTGGCACTAGTTTGAAGCTCTGTGAAGGTGGAAGGTTTGCCTGTGTTGTTCATTCTTGTATTAATTTGCTGCCTAGCTGAGTGTCTGGAGAGTTGGAGGAATTCAGTGAATTTGTTACATGCAGTCGAAGAAAAACTGGGATTGGATTTGAAAAACACAAGTTCTATATTTAGGAAATGGTCTATCGTTATTGAGATTCTATTATTTCATCTATATAATCGAGTGAATGATGCCTATACCATCTATCTTATAGTTTTGTTGTGAGAGTCAAGCGATAAATGAAAATCTTTGTAAAATTCAGTGCTACTCTTTTATTATGATCAATGAATTGCGTTACTCAAACAAATGTTAACAGTACGTACCATGCGACAAAGGAAAGTTCATGGTTCTTGGTTTTGTTTTTGTTTGTTTTAGTTCAAACTATAACAAATATACTTACTCCAGAATTTTAAAAAAGAAGTTAGAACTGATGTGATGAAATCAATTCACCGAATCTCATTCACTTTTGATATTCATTAATATTATGAATATTAACTGAGCATCTATTTGATGTCAGTGACTCTAGTTGTCTCTGAGAATAAAAAGATTTATGAATTATGGTCTCTGCCCTCAAGGAACTTAGAGTTTAGTGGTCAAAGAATGTTGGTAAAAATGCAAAAGCAAAAGTGACAAAAACCTCATTATATATGAGAGTTTATATGTGCTTGGTAAATGAAAAGTATTATTAGCAACACTATGCTAAATGACTGTAAAATGCTGATTTTTTGCTTCAAGTATTTACAAGAGCAAACAGAATATTTGTGAGTTTTCTTGCATATTTATATGTGTGTTCAAACAGCTGCTGGAGAACAAAGTGTTTTGCTATAAACACTGTCAAATCTCACTTTGAAAAAAATTTGTCCATAAAACAAGTATTTCCATAGATATACTAAAGCTGCATAGAATTTGCTTTTAAAGCATAAACTAGAATTAGATGCTTGAGTCAGCTGTGAAGTATTTTTTCATACAACTCTCATTCTAATTCTTCAGCCTATGGATCAGGCTAAGACCTGGTACAATTTGAAAGGGATAATACAATATAAAGTTCCAGTGACGAGCATAACTTTAACATTGTATTTATTAGAACCATACATTTATATATTTATATCTTCCAAAATTTTTTTTTTTGTAGAGGGGCTTTGGGATGAGGATGGACATAGACCAGGGTGTGGGGAAATACATCAATCAATAAATCTAACTTCTGATTTATCAACCAAACCAATCTAATCCCAGAGAGAATTCAAAGTTGCTCACATAAAACACAAAAGACAGTTTTATTTTCTAAGATAGAAGATAAGAAACTACCCAGAGCTTAGGGACTTGGGTTTAAGAAGACAATTAACACAATAAACTTTAAGGAAATAATGGTTTTAGCCCTGGAGACTAACATTGTCTGTGTTGTCAAGTCACTAAAACAATGAAAGAGATGTATCAGTGGGGTTTTTTTGTGTGTGTTTGTTTTGTTTTGCTTTTTTCATGTTTTATTCTTTTATATTTTGACAAAAGGAAGTTTTCCACTTCTTCAGACTAGGCATACAATTATACCCTAAGTTCTAAGATTAATTTCTCCTTAGAGAATATTTTTGAGCACCTTTGTGTGTCCAGCCCTCGCTAGGCCCTGAGAATACAGTGGAACAAAGTAAATAAAATAAACATGGTTTCTTCCTTCATGGAGTTTCTGTTCCAGTATGGGAGATAGACCTTGGGTAAGTAATCATTAAATAAAATTACACATGGGCAAAGTATGGCATATTTAGGGATTAAAATGGGGGATTGTTTAGAAAGGGTTAGGAAAGATCTCAGAGGAATTAAGGTATAAGGAAAAAAGATTTGTGAAAGAAAGGAAGGTATAAAGAGTGGAGGAAAGTTAAGAGGCAGGGATTTCTAGGCAAAATCCTGAGGAAAGAAAAAACAGAGCCTTGTTCTAGAAACTAACTAAAGGTAGTATTCTTTGAATGTGATGAGAGAATATTATATAAAATAGGATAATAATTTAAAATTTTAACCTAGGTGCACTTATACTCCCTTGAAAGATGTTAAGAGTGACTTGATCAGATTTGCATCTTAAGAAAATCCATTTTGTTAAAAATGGATTGAAGAAAGGCAAAGGGTAGTCAGAAGTCCATTTAAGAAGCTGTTGCAAAAATCCAGATGCTAAAAATGCCTGTGACTCGACCTTGGCACTGGGGAGAAGCGTATGGATCTGAAATTAATTTTGGACTTAGAATAGTTTTTGGTGATGGAATGCATCAACAATGACTCCTCGCTTTCTGTATGAGACACTGGGTGGGTAAAATAAAATGTGTTGAGCTAGAAATAACTCAGGAGTAGCTAATTCAGGGCGGTTGTGTGGGGACGGTGGTGGTGCCTGAGCACTGGAAATCACAAGCTCTGCTTTGTGTAGATTAAGGTTGAGATGCTGGTGAGACATCTAAGTGGATGTAGTATGGTATTTGGATAATTAAACCAGGAGCTTCAGAAAAAATATCTGGCCTGGAGATGTAACTCCACATTGACTACGCAGATGGTATGTAAATGGTTTAGAAGTAGATGAGATTATTGCGGATTATTTGGAGATTATTTGGGGATTATTTGGAGATTATTTGGGGATGCGAATGAAATAAGAAAAGGATCTAGGATCAAGCCCTGAGGAAGTCTAATACTTACTGATAAAAACAAATGAAAAAGATCATAGTAAATGAATGTAACTTTTCTTTTTCCTTTTGTCTAGATCTTTTAAGCCAGAGGAAGCACAATGTAGGATAGCGTTTTTGGTTTTGTTTTAAAAAATATCTGTTTCATCATTAGAAATAAGAAATTGTCTAGCAGTCCTTAAAGAGCAGGACCCATGGGGAACAGCGTCTTTCCTGCTGCCATTATATGCACCAAAGCTTACTTGAGTCCCTTCTGATAGTTTTGTTTGAGGGCCGTAAATATAAGCTCATGCTCTTTGCAGAGCAATTAATTTAGAGCTTTCTTATATTTTTGTACTTTGGATTGTCAACAGCAGACACAGGCACAAAGTTTTTGTTTTGTTTTCTATATTACAAACACCTCTGTTGTGGGGTAATTGCCAATTTAAGGCTCTAAATTTCGTTTTCAGTGACTTAAAATTGTTTCACATTTCCTCTCCTTTGCCTTTTTTACTTCTCATTTTGAGTTTGCAGACAGACCTGCCAAAGAGACATCTAGTTTATAGGCTTGGTTTTGGAAGCCAGGCAGGAGAGAAGAGAGCAGATACTGAACATATGCTCTGCTGATATGGATGAAGTGAGATTGGAGGAAGCTGGGAAACAGTCTATTTCTCCCTAACTGCCACCCCCTCAATGAATATTTTGGGTACCCTTATGTTAGAATATTCTAAGTAAGTGCCCCAGCTATAATAATTATTTTTTATCATATGATTTTGAAAACTTCTAGGATGATTCACGATTGTTCTACAAATGGAACATTAAAAAAATTAAAATAAAAACAAAGCAGTTTGTAGATACTAATTTTAAATGGATAGTGGGTGAGATTTCCACACAAATTGAAAGGAATGGAGATTTTGTGACCAGGGCAATGTCCACCAGGTCCTCAACAAATAATGGAAGTGAGAGTAGTGGGGATCTGTATTTTGGGGATATAAATTTGAAGTTTGAAAAAGAATCTATTCAATCTAGCCCTAGAGATGATATTTTGCTGAATTTTATTTATTTATTTATCCATCTCAAGAAGTCTTTATTGATCAGATATAGTGGGTCAAGTTCAATTTAATGAGCATACGGTAGTTAGAGAGTTGGTTTAAAATATATATATTTTGAGGAGTTTGAGGAACTTTGAGTACAAATGCCTTATTTTGAGTCACTGTCATAGGCATGTATTGTCATGTCCTTTCTGGTGTATCTGTTAGTGTTCTTACCAGAAATCCATGTCATAATGACAGTTATTTTCTTATATATATCATTTTAGGTTATTGAAAATCCATGATGTAATCCTGTCTTGATAAGATTAATAATATGCTTTGTCAGAAATTTAATAAAATCCTATAGCGCTTGGTTGGGTCAAGTGGCTAAGATGGCATTTGAGTTTATTATGGCCCTTGTAATCCTTATTTTAGTCAGAATATCTCTACATAGAGTTGATATTCCATAAGCAAAACTTGCTTAAGACCCTTTGGAATATGTGTGTTTGCATCTGGTTTATTTTGTGTCTGATAATAATAAAAATACTTAAATGTTCATCTTTGTTTAGAATAAACAAACTAAACAATTTTTAACATGTACTAAGTAGAAATTGTACTACTTTTTCTGATTAGAAAAGAAGAAAGGAGACCAAACCAACCCTTAAGCCTCCAAAAATATCCTTTTATTTTGGAAGCTGAAAAGAGGAGAACTGAGCAACAGTACAAGACATATTGGAAAGGCCTGTTAAGATGAGAATACATGCCCTCCTTTTGTTTTTCTTCTGAACAACTGGATTCAGCATTATTTTTTTCCAGCTTACAAACATGGTTGTGTCTGGATGGCTAGTAGTTCACATTGGACTGATTTTCTAGTTCTGTAAAACTCTTCATCTGCATCATGGATTGGGAGTATTAACTTACTTCCTGCAGTGCACAGCTGGAAATCATTCTCTTCGGCAACATGTTGTTTTGTCCCATTTTTGTTTTATACCAGTGTGTTCCTACACACCCACATAGCTCAGGATTTCAGACAAGTATCTCCTTTTCTTCCTTGACACGTCTTAGAACATTTTAAATTGGCATGTTCTCTTTTGTCTTTCAAATGCTGAATTACTTGCAAACAGCTCTGTTTGCCTGCATGAGAATTTTTTAAAATGCTCCACAGACCTACAGACTGAAATGGAAAGTCAGAGACATTCAAACAGTTTCCTCTTATTCGTTTGAGAGGGGAGAGATGCTTGGCATAAGCGAGCAAGAGAAATATTGTGTATCAAGACTAGGATGACAGAAGGAGGCGGGGGGAGAAATGTGTATTGTATTACTGTAAAAAATATGTGATGATTTTTAAAAGTTATTAAAAAATTGAATATATTGGAGAGAATTCATTGACTGGATGACTTTCCCATAGCAAGTCTCCAAGTACTGTCTGTTATCAATTACGTTCTGTTATCAATTATGTTAACAATGGTCTTTATGAGTTGGACTGTAGATGTTAACAAGAAACATTATTTGAGAAATTAAAATACATATACTGATATTTAACATGTCTATCAATATCTCTGAATGTTAATGAAAAAGTATTATAGTATGCTAGGCACAGGTAGTGAAGACAGCTACTCGACAATATTCATTTAGTTTAATATTTTAACTGATGAAAACAAGAAAATATATTTAGGAATTCTTTTTGCCAAATACATTAGGAAGATTTTCTTTTAAGATATGAGTTATATCACTGTCATTTTAAAGTGGTGGTTCACCAAACGTCACACAGTTAAATATAATTAAGATAAAGAGCACGATGGAAACAAACAAAATAAGCTAGAAGGAAACTTTCATCATGAAACATAATTAAAAAAAATTTTTTTAACATCTTTATTGGAGTATAATTGCTTTGCAATGGTGTGTTAGTTTCTGCTGTATAACAAAGTTCATGAATTTATTCTCATTCAATAAATTTAAATTTGAGTGCTATTATAGGCTAGCTAGTATTATCCCCGTACTCAATAATGTTATAGACTGGAGATCCACTGTAAAAGATATGAAAGTTTCAGTGTGATAAGGGTTATAATAAAATATAAACTAAGTACTATGTAGACACCAAGAAGGTAATAACCAATTCTGTGTTGCAAAGTCGAGGAAACATTTTTACAGAGATGTGGATATTTGAGCTGGGTCATGAAAGATGAGTAGATGACCATGTAAGCAAAAAAAGGAAAATGTTCTATGGACAAGATAATGTCATGACAAAGAATTTTCAAAGCACCTGATATATTTGTAAACAGTAAGATGTTAGTACTCTGGATGTGTAGGAAGGCATGAAAGAGGATGGAAACAGATGAGTTTAGAGAGGTAGACAGGGGCCTGATTATAAATGTTCAGATTACCAAGAAATTTGGCTGCTATGTTATAGGCAACAGACAACTCACAGAGGTTTTAAACAACAAAGTGATATGATCAGACTTAATTTTTAGGAAGGTAATTTCTCCAGCAGTTTGGAAGATGAATGGAAGTGGAGTCATGAAGGAAGACTAGTATGGGTGCTGTTGCATTAGATGTAAGATCAGATAGGATACGTTTACCTGAAAGGATAGATAGATAGATGGATAGATAGATAACATTAAGCTGCAGACAAAACAACTAATTGGAAGCAGAGATCTTAGAATTAAGATTAGAAGTAAGACATATTTGTCCTTAAAGTACCTTTTTTTTTTTTTTTTAACATTTTCTGGTTTCTGTGGAGTAACATTTTATTAATGCTGGTTTATGTTCACCTATTTAGTAAGAATGACAGAGATTTGGGGGATGAAGATTACTGTGAATCAGTTACCAATATTTTTGTAGATGGTCTTCATGAAGTCAGTCAACGGAGGTGAGCACTTAGAAAGGTTGGGTGACTTGGAATTTTTAAGAAGTTATGAGTGCCAACGAGAGGAACTGATTTGTAAGTAGCATTTAGAAGCCAGAAGGAGGCTATTTTTCCTTTCCCAGTGCTTCTAGGGATCCACTGGGGAAATCTATGAAGTATCATTGTCAGAGGAAATCAAAGCTTCAATTACAATAAGCAGGTTGAAGGAGTGCTTTCTTAAAAAGGAAAATTTGGTAATAAATTATAGGACTTGTAAAACTACGATGGAAGTTGGCCTGTGGGTGTGCATATAGAAGGGAAAAGGAGAACTAGATGACACAGAACTCAGGAATGATGTAGGAGGTGAGAAGGATTTTCATTTAGAGCAGGAAGAGGAGTGAGGCAGGGTGGATCTTTAATGATAAAATTAATTCTAATTTATTTGGGATTACAGTAATTGTATTTGAAAATCAGCTGTGCCATTTAGGTTCTGGGAGTTATTTTCCTTATTTGTAAAGCTCAAATTCGAAATAGTCTTGTTTTTCCTACTGGATAACAACCCGCTGGCTCTTCACCTAGAGAAACATTGCCTAAATCCTAAGGAACGAGTCTGAAGTGTGCCACACAGTAGATCACTTACTGATATGTAAAATGCATTTCTCTGTGACTCACTTGTAGTTATTCAAAAGAAAAACATGTATTAAATATGATGCTGTGTCAAAGTTCTTCATTTTTATAAAATAAAAGCTGGAAGAGCTGGAAAGCTGTACAGGAAAATAAATTCACCTGCTGTTTGCTGGCCAGCAGGTGTCTTGGAAAGACATTCAGCTGTTTTGCTAATTCAGGGTTTTCTTTCTCTCCGTTCTTCTGATTCTGAACAAGATTGAAAACAGTTTCCCTTTGTAGTATCTAACCAGTTTTTCCACATTTGATTTGACAAATGTCAAATTAAATTCTATTGTTACTGGTATTGATAATTTATAAAAGCCAAAGAATGACATGAATTATATATACATATATGTACATATATGTGTATGTGCATATATGTGTATGTATGGTTATACACACAGATATATACTTATATATATTTCTTTTTTTTTCTTTTTGGCTGCTTTGGGTCTTCGTTGCTGCGCGCGGGATTTCTCTAGTTACGGCGAGTGGGGGGCTACTCTTTGTTGTGGTGCATGGGCTTCTCATTGTGCTGGCTTCTCTTGTTGCAGAGCACGGGCTCTAGGTACGTGGGCTTCAGTAGTTGTGGCATGCAGGCTCAGTAGTTGTGGCTCACGGGCTCAGTAGTTGTGGCTCGCGGGCTCAGTAGTTGTGGCTCGCAGGCTCTAGAGCGCAGGCTCAGTAGTTGTGGCGCATGGGCTTAGCTCCTCCACGGCATGTGGAATCTTCCCGGACCAGGGGACGAACCCGTTTCCCTTGCATTGGCTGGTGGATTCTTAACCACTGCGCCACCAGGGAAGTCCTCCAATTTTTTTTTTACTGATCTCATGTAATATTTTTTATTCTAGATATTGCATTTTTCAGTTCCAGAATGTATATTTCATATTTTTTGTAGTTTCTATTCTCTATTTTTTAATATAAGCATTTTTGTGTGTGTGTCTTTCATCATAGTTATGAAAGCTGCTTAAAATTATTTGTGTACTAATTCCAACATCTGGTTGATATCGGTGTTTGTCTCCATTCACTGCTTTTCTTCTAAGTACTGGTGGCATTTTATTGTTTCCTTGTAAGTCTATCTAATATTTTTTTGTAAAATTGCATTCTGGATGTTGTGAACAATCCATGGTAGAAAACTTAGGATTCTGATATGTTCTGAAGAATAGTTATCGATCTTATAGTTTTGTGTTATACTGGTTAAATTATCTGGACTGAAACACTCTTGTCTTTCCTATGGAATGCAGCAACTATGATCACTGTTCTGTTCTTTTAGTCCAATCGGGGGTACTTGGAGTCTGCCTAGGGCATATGCATATCTGTTATTGATGAGAGATTTGGGAAGAATTTATACACATATTTTGAGGTTCCCTGTCTGTGGCTTTCTTTTTTCCAGTATTTCTTCCTCACTTTACAGCAGCTGTGATTGTTCTTGGTTCTGTTTTCTGATTCTTCAAGACAGTAAAGTGAAAAAAAAAAAAAAAAAAAAGACAGTGAAATTGTGGGTTTCTACTTGAGTTTTAGCCACCTTGCATGGGCAGTCTGAGACACATCCATTATCTTCCTTCTAAGAATACACATCCTCCTGGTTTAACTGTTTTGAGTTGTTCTTCAATGTCTTCAAGTATTTGAGATTTTTAAAAATATATTTTATTTAGAATTCATAGCTGTTATCTGTGAGTGATTTAATTTAATAGGAGCTACTTCACAATTATTGAAAGTAGAACCTCCATATGCAGGTTTTATAGATGCTTCTGCCATTCAAAACCAAAATGTGGAGTTTTAAGGCAGATCATCAAAATCATGCAAAATTGTATGACTAGAGCACAGTATTTGAGTAAGCAAATATAGTCTAAAAACATTCAAATAAAAACAGTGACAATTTGGTGAATTTTTAAATGTTTGCCATATTGTAGCAAAATTTCTATTTTTCCCATGATGTAAATTTTTCTAGACTATTTACTAAATGTATATATTATAGAAAAGAATTTATTATATTATTCTCTATATAGTATACATATTCTAATCTCCAATAAAATATATAGTATAGGGAGAATAAATATTATTTGTTTTTTGTTTAGACTTTGTTCTTTAAGCCACAAATCCAACTAAATTTACTTAGTCTAGATACTATTCAGAAAAAGAAAATGTCAGACATAATTGTATTGGTAACGATGACTGGCTTTTATGTCATTAACATTACATGACCTCAAATTAAGAATTTAATTAAGAGGTTGTAAGTCAGTACTCTATAAAGGTTCACCATCTATTTGTAGTTCATTTACACTTGCAATGTTTATATAATCTTAACCAAGTAACCCATATTGAATATAGCAATAAATATTGCTCTGCTGCTTTTGAATGGGAATAAATAGGTACAGTCTAATAGATTTAACTTATAAGGAAAATGGGCTGCAATCTATATAATACAACCTGCTGAAAATTCAGTAGAAGCTCAGATATTGAATGACTCTTCAAATTGGTCGTTAGAAACTACTTGGGGAACTTCCCTGACCAATACACTTTACTGATTTTTTAAAATAAACAACAAAATTGCTAATAAAATTTCAAAAGGCACCTGTTCCCTGATCACAAAGCAAGGCAATTAAATTATGAAAAGGTTAATTTTGAGCACATGATCAATAAATGTAACAGAAACAAATCAATGGAAAGAACTGGAAGAAAATAAATGTAAATTATATTAACATCTTTAGTTTATGATTGGAAAACTCTATGAAACAACAAAGGGGTGGTGACTGGGTAAGTTATTTCTTTTATTAAGTATGTAAATTGATAAGCTCTGCCAAGGACCAGGTTTTTCTTCATGCCCTGATGAGAATTAGCCTTCTGAGTTAAAGAGCTGAGTTCAGATCTTAGTTATCGATCTTGGTAATTCATAACTTTGTGTGTATTGTTTGTCTTCTCTGAGCTGCATTTTCTTCACTTGTAAAATGGGACTAATAAAATCTACATAATGGGGTTACTGGTGATTAAATCATATTAATGAACATGAACTAGCTTCTTAATGTTACTTCTATACCCATAATTCTTTTATAACCATGTCATTTTGCTCACATTTTATTTATTTAATGCTGTGGGTAATTTGGGATGTAATCCAATTCTATATTTTGGAACATACGACACGGAGGAAAATAATTTTCACCAGCCATCCTCCCATCTCGGCTCCCTCCCATGATTCCTCAGATCTGAGAAAGTCCAGGCCTACCCAGCTCCAATTAGGTCTCACAGGGCTGTACCAAAGCAGGGCATGGGGAGTCTCACCCATACCTACAAAACAGAACCCAAAGTCAGGGTCAAGGTCAAGACTAGGCAGAGGTGAGGGAGACAAAGATCACAGAGTAAAACTGACAATGTCCTGGGGCAGTTTTAGAGATATTGGCTCCTGCCCGAGAAGGCTTTTGTGTAAGTAAATTGGCTTTTGTTTGAAGAAGCTAGAAGGGGCTTAACTATCTAACTTCATCCTGCTGGCCAGCAAGGTGTCTTGACCTCTTAAGAACAGGATTCTCAGCATATTTCTTCCTACCTACTACCTACTTTTTTAATACTATAAATTATAATTTTAAAGACCTAGAAGAAAATCCCACTAAAATTACTGACAATGACAAACAGGTAATGGTTTGGGTTGATATACATGTGAACCATTGTGTATACTCTGTGTATAATCTGTAGGTAGCTATACTATATCTATATCTACATCCATATCTGCATCTATATATGATCACATAATCTAACAGGTTAGAACAGTTACAAATTCAGTCCTCTTGTCAGTCACTCAGCATCCATATAAGCTTTCAGAATAAAGTCCATACTCATATAATATTCCCTCTGCCTGGTATGTTTGTTTTTTTCTTCTTCATTTTCTATATCAAAAACATTTCTATTTCTCCTCCAAGATTCAGATCAGGATCACTTCCCACAATAAGCCCATCTTAATAGTATTTTCATTCCCAAACCCCCAAACCTTTTATGGTATCTGGCATAGTATGTGCTCAACATGTTTTTTTTTTTTAATCATCTTTATTGGAGTATAATTGCTTTACAATGGTGTGTTAGCTTCTGCTTTGTAACAAGATGAATCAGTTATACATACACATATGTCCCCATATCTCTTCCCTCTTGTGTCTCCCTCCCTCCTGCCCTCCCTTTCCCACCCCTCTAGGTGGTCACAAAGCACCCAACTGATCTCCCTGTGCTATGCGGCTGCTTCTCACTAGCCATCTATTTTACATTTGGTAGTGTATACGTGTTCATGCCACTCTCTCACTTTGTCCCAGCTTACCTTTCCCCCTCCCCATATCCTCAAGTCCATTCTCTAGTAGGTCTGCGTCTTTATTCCTGTCTTGCCCCTAGGTTCTTCGTGACCCTTTTTTTTTCTTAGATTCCATATATATGTGTTAGCATACAGTATTTGTTTTTCTCTTTCTGACTTACTTCACTCTGTATGACAGACTCTAGGTCCATCCACCTCACTACAAATAACTCAATTTCGTTTCTTTTTATGGCTGAGTAATATTCCATTGTATATATGTGCCACATCTTCTTTATCCATTCATCTGTTGTTGGACACTTAGGTTGCTTCCATGTCCTGGCTATTGTAAATAGAGCTGCAATGAACATTGTGGTACATGACTCTTTTTGAATTATGGTTTTCTCAGGGTACATGCCCAGTAGTGGGATTGCTGGGTCATATGGTAGTTCTATTTTTAAGGAACCTCCATACTGTTCTCCATAGTGGCTGTATCAATTTACATTCCCACCAACAGTGCAAGAGTGTTCCCTTTTCTCCACACCCTCTCCAGCATTTATTGTTTCTAGATTTTTTGATGATGGCCATTCTGACCAGTGTGAGATGATATCTCATTGTAGTTTTGATTTGCATTTCTCTAATGATTAATGATGTTGAGCATTCTTTCATATGTTTGTTGGCAATCTATATCTTCTTTGGAGAAATGTCTATTTAGGTCTTCTGCCCATTTTTGGATTGGGTTGGCTCAACATGTATTTTATGAAATAATAATTGTATAGCTAAATGCAAAATAATGATGAATGACAGAAGAGAAACCTTATTTATTTAATAATAAATCATTTACCAACCTAGAGAATACAATGTCTAAAGGTAGAGAGGTAATGTTCTGGGGATGATTGAATTATTTTAAAATTTGTAACCTGACAAATTTCACAAAATGGCTGAAATGCAGAATGGAAGTTTCAGTAAGACTTGTGTCAATAACATGAAGATAACAGAAGACTTTTTTAAAAGTATGTTTTAGAGACAGGATTTTCTAATTATGTATTAGAGGTTAAAAATTAAGAAGATAGTTTTAGAATTCATATTTAAGACCCAGAAAGGAAAAAAAGTTTCGCTTGATAACACGTGCTACTTACGTAGTGTACTTACTTAAGTCAGATATTTAATTATAACTGATTATTCCATTTTCATTTAATTTAATGCTCTGGAAAACATCCTATCTTAATTTCATTTTAAAATGCAGCAAAATCATCCCACACACCTTCATTTGTTCATCTTTTTTAGGTTTATTCCCTGCTGTCCTGAATCTTGCTTCCAGTGCTCTCATCACCACAAACGCAACATGTGGAGAAAAAGGACCTGAAATGTATTGCAAATTGGTAGAGCACGTGCCTGGGCAGCCCGTGAGGAACCCTCAGTGTCGGATCTGCCATCAAAACAGCAGCAATCCACACCGTACGTATTTTAGGATGAATTTGTGTGGCACTGGGTAGGAGCTGTAATTGAGGATTTTGAGGTCAAAGTGCATTAAAGTCAAAGGATTTGTGGTCCCCCAAATTTCTAGAACTTTACTTCCACTGTGAACCTTACAGCCCCTCTCTGTCACTTAACAAACATTATTGGAATTCCTTATGCGTAGTGGGTGTGGTGCTTGAGGAGAGTTTTCTAGCTGAAGACTTGTGGCAGTCCTTAAGTTTATCACTTGCAGAAGATTATCTGAAGATGTGTTTATTAATTCATGTTTTAGTCATTCAGTGGTCACTTATATGCCAGGTACTTTGCTGGGGATCCAACAGGAATAAGATGTGGACTCTGGCTCAGTTGAAGAAGTGGCAGAAAGCAGATTATTGCTGTGTAATGTGGTAGGTACCAAGGAAAGAATGAGCATAGGGGCTTTAGGGAGAAAGGGGAGGGTTACAGATTTAGTCCTGGTGTAGATGAAGGCTTGCCAGAAGTGACATCTAAACTGAGACCCAAGGACAAATATGAGCTGAGCAGGCAAAGGGGAGACAGAGGGAAGAGAAGGAATGCCGGGAGGAGGTTTCAGAGTAAGGCAGAAATCAGTACTTGCTCAGGGAACTAACAGGTAGTTAGGAACGGCTGCAGCTGAAGGTGTCAGAGGGCAGAGGGTAGGGATGAGTCTGGTACGGGGCTGGAATCAGACTATACGGTCCTTAAACACCACAAGAAGAGTGTTTCAAGGAGAGGTGTCATACAAAGCCCTCTTGGGTGGCCTCTAGGAACCACACTGATATCTCAGACTCATTCATGTGTTTATTCAGCAAGCATTTGAACACCAGCTACTAGAAATGCATTCTACTGGAGCAGAGTGTTGAATCATACATAGTCCTTGACTTAAAGGACTTGGAGGGGGGAATAGGGGAAACAAAACTAAATTGAGTGCTAAGGGAACATCTAGAGGTTCCTGGGAGAAAGTGACCATGTACTGAGAAAATAAGGGTTAGTAAGATGAAAAGGGGAAAAGTATTATATATATTAAAAAGTACATAAATCTTGAAGGCATGAAATAGCATGATCTATTCAGAGAAGTATAAGTAATTAGGTTTAATGAGTAAAGAATTTATATGGAGAAGGGGAGAATGGTGTGAGATAATTCTAGAGATGGGGGTTGATTTATAGATTATTGATACATTGGGAAATCATCAAATATTGGGGAGATTAATAAAGTGAATAATGTCAATGAGGTGCTTTATAATAAAGTTTCACAATTATACTATTTTAAAATTTACTTAGTTTTTCTTCTCTTTTAAAAAAAAGTTATAATGCTCATAAAACGAAGAAAGCTTTCTCTCACAGTTTATATTTTTTAATCCCAAAAGAAAGTCGGGAGGCACTGTGCATTCTTTCTTGGAGCTGGTTAAAGGGAAGAATGCATAGTCCCTTCTCTATTATACAATTTAGAGATACTGAAAACGTTAATATGTTTGGAGAACTGGGACTTTTATGAATACAATTGCTGGTCTTGTATATCACAGAATGTTAAACAGAAAGTTGAGAAACCAAAGATGGCAAGCATCAGAAACCTTCCTTGCCTGTTAAGTGACTCTGGTTGTTTTCTATGGTGTAGATTGTTATGGGTGTAGGAGTCAGGAATATTGGAACACATCCTATCTGTTTGCTGTTCTTGTACAAAACGTTTAGGGCAAAAGACCTAGGTCAGAGCCCTGGGGAAACATCAAAAGCAAGAAAATTGAGGTAAATAAATGAAAATAAAATGAATTAAAAAATAAATGAATTGATGGACTATGAGCTTTAGGTTAGTTAGAGAAGAAGATGAAGCCTGATAGGGAGAAATTGACATTGTTGCAAGAATTGGTGACCTTGATGATTTCACAGAGAATGTGAGAAAGCCTGGAGGCATGGAATGGCTGGGAGGGAATGATGGGGGTGGTTGGGAGTGTGTATATGTGTGTTTAGGACGGGCTGGGCAGAGAAGGAGAGTTAGAGAAAGTACGAAAATTGTATATATGCATGTTTGTGTGCGTGTGTATATATGTATGGTTATCTATATATACATATGCATAAAATTGGATATAGAAGACAATTAAACAGATATTCTAAGCAGTAAACTCAGGGCTATACCTTAGGGTACATGTTATCAATGATGTAGAATTTCTAAGAAGGAAAACATCAGTGGGAAATGAAGTAGCAAGAGAAAGTTCCACGAAGGGCTCTAAAAACCTGAATTACCCGAGATAAGAAGGAAAAGCATTCCAGGAAAGGAGAAAAAGCTGGAAATGTATAAATAGACAGGATGGAAGGAAGGTGCAGTGATTCAGGTAGAAAATAATTGAGTGGACACTCTTGGTAGCAAAATCAGTGAGATGTATTCACCAAATTAAGTCTACGAGTGACTGTCACTCCCTTCTTCAGAATTCAATATTCAGTGTCTTTCAGTGGGAGACATCTGTATTTAGGCAATCCCACCCCATATTTTCACTTTGGGACAAAAAAGTGAATAAACTGTTTTAGTAAAGCAAGACACATATGAGGTATGTTTTGTATTTCCCATTTTATTTAGTTGTGGTAAGTTTTTAAAACTTATCACAGCCTACATTTACTTTGATTAATTTAATTTCAAATTGCCAGCTTCATTACATTTCAAAATCCTGTTTTGGAACCAGAAATTTAGAAAGAATAATACCCCACAAGGATAAAAAATCTAGCAATAATCCACATGGATATATTTTAGTAAAAGTTGAAGCAACAGATGACAAAATTCCACAGATTCACTGAACAGCTAGAATTAATCTGGAAGGTTGGTACTTAAGTACTATACAAAGAAAAGGAAATTTGCACCTCCTGACTGTTAATAGATTGTGCTTTCCAATTAAAATAGCAGTTTGAAAGATTTACTTCATCAGTGATTCCCTCGCCAATTTTCAGATGCAGTTAGCCTTTGGATTGACTTGAGTCACTATCCCTGTTGAGGATGTTATAAGTTTCTATCTCTTTTTAAATAAGGCAAGTATGCCAAAAATTAATCAGTATTTTCACACTAATTATGATTCAAGTTTCATAATGGGGATTATGGTTAATTGTTGATTCATCTCCCAGTCTTCCTTTTCATGACTAATTCTCATATCAATTTGACCTGAGGTGACAGATATCAAAATTTCCAATTAGATAGCTCCTCTCACAGCTACCTTATGAGCCACAAGTATGATTTGGAAATGTGGTTGTGTGTGTGTTTTTCTATCACATTTTAAACCCACAATCTGTGAAGAAGATTCAGGAGGATGTTTAAGGAATGTTTGCTGTGATATTTATTTTTCTTCAGAAGCAGTGCCAGTAATATTTCATTTATGGTTCTGATTCCTAATGTGCCAATTTCAGCACCCACTCATACCACCAAGGACATTTATTTGATATTTAGTTAATGCTTCTTGTATTTGCTGATGTTATAAAGACCTAACACTTTCCCTAGCTTCAGCAGAACAAGTTAACTAGTGCTAATTATTAAATTTAGTCAGCAATTTTACTTTTCATTAATGAGATAAGGTGCCTCATCTAGTGGACTGCTAATGTGATAAGACTTGGTACAAAACAGAGCCCATCCAGATGTTCAGCTGAATTAAGTAATTTACCAATAAAAATAGATTATTTTTGTCCTGTCTTATATACTCATGTTACCATAAGTAAATCAAAGATATAAGCCTTTATATTTTCAGTTAAACAGGTTATAGCAGACTATGTTAATAAAATTAATATGTAATAAAAATGTTCACAATCTGAAAAAGGCAAATTTAATGAATATTCAGTTTTTGTAAATTTTTTGAAGATGATTTTAGTTTACTATCAGACTCCTATTGCATTGAGGACTTCTTTTTGCTTGGTTTTTATCTTCAAAAATTTTATTAAATGTAATTTGTCCCCAGTAAAGATTCAGAATCCTGCATATTTTGAACAGATGTATAATTAATTCTATGTATATGCATAATAATGGCTAGAATATTAATGGTTTTAATGTTCCTCTGGTAACCCTGTGAGTTGAGAATTCCCATCCAATTACTGGTCCATGGCAAAATGAGAAAATGAAAACAAAATTCCAAATTTTTTATGAAGATAAAATGAATACCTTTCAAAGAATTATCCTTCATTTTAATATTATGTTGTTTTAAAACTTTTGTTGTTTTTAAATATCCTCCATTTTATGAAGTAAGTGATATTTTAAATGATAGCAAGAGTAGGCTGAGCACTACTACTGAACGCTATTACTTTGAGAAGTAAAGAGCTAGAACTCCTGTATCAAGTCCACAAATCTCTTTCACATACATTTATTTTTTTTTACTTTTTTCTGAGAGTTAAGATTCTGGGTACCTGTGCTATGAGTGGAGTTATGTTATCCTCACTTCAAGAATGACACAGTTTAAGTGACTTGCCCGTGGTCAGTTAAGTGCTGAATGGTGGGTGCAGATAGGCTGTCCAGCTGCTCCTACTCCAGCACTTCATGGTTCAAATCTTTGCTCTGTCATCACCATTATCATTAAAACACCTGGCTAGATTACATTACGTCCACAGATTGCAAGTAGTCCATGATTGTTCCTCATAGTGATATGGCTTGTTTATTATTTGAAATATTCCTTCAGTTTGCAAAAAAAGATTATGTTCTAATAAAGGGGTATTCTTAGGCCATTCATTTGAAACATCTTTCCAAGGAATTAGTGTTATAAAAGTTCTCACGACTGACACTCCAAAGCATAATTAATCAGAGTAGCAGGGGAGCTAACCTCCACTTTATTTACATTTCTGTGGGCAAATAGGCTGACGTCCAAGTGAGATGTTAGGAAGTTAAGAACTCTTACTGCAGCCCTAGGAATAGAAATAGGAACATCTCCAGCAAACTGCCCTCCTGCCGTCCTCACCCGTGCCTGAGCTGGGCCGGATCAGAGGAGGAACAAGTTCTGTTCCTCTTTACTTGGGAAATGAGAAGCACAGATGGCAGATAGGAACCAATGACTGCATCCAAAAAGGAACAAGAGCTTTGGCACTCCAGAGGTAATGGTTGCTGTTGTGAGATGCGTGGAACTAAGTGGGAGGAGATGAAGAATGTGTGAGTTTTGAGGATTGTAAGAAGGAACTGTGGGGGGAGGTGGCAACGATCGTCCACACCTCCTGTTTTTTATTGCCAATCTCCTTTTTAATTTTCACAATACGTCCTGTTCTCATGTATCTGGAGTAAAGACAAGGGGAGATCCATGTTTAGTTAGTAGGATGGAGTTTCATGTGCCAAGCTCTCTTTGCTTGCTTTTATTGTCCATACCCCTCCACTGAGTTAGTGATTATGGGGACAGGCATCGCTGGATGGGAGATTTGGAGTATCTTTCATTATATTTTTAAATAGTGGTTTAAATAGAAAGTTGGCAGATTGAGGACTGACTGCAAAAAGCCTCATAGGATGGATTTGACAGCATTTTCTGTTAAAACCAGATACATATTGAATTGCCCAAGTCCTGGTAATAATGTATGTGTCAGAAGGGCAAATCTTCAAGTACCTTTCAACCACAATTCAGGATTTTATGTTTCTGTTCAAAAAGTTGATGTCATACTAGAGCTGCCTCAAACAGTAGAGTTTTTGCTTCTTTGAATGACTGACACACCAATTAGACTTCAATATCATTTCTTCACCCTTAATTTCTGTAGTTATCTTTAGAGTTGCCCGTTTTCGTTGATGGCCAGAGTGCTGCACAGCTTCTTCTCTTATAGTCTTTAACCATTTCACACTACCTTGCGGAGCGCTGTGAAAAAGTCGACAGTAACCAAATTCTGTTAAAGATATGAATTGTTCTCTCTTTATGTTACTTTAATGTTTGACCTTCACATGATGATGGTTTTAACTTAGTTTTACTTTTTACTTTAAAAAAAAACAGCTATAAATTCTTCATATGATCTTTTCTTCTTTCACATGCTGCTGCTGATTCAATAGTGAGACACCCGATTACAAATGCTATTGATGGAAAGAACACTTGGTGGCAGAGTCCCAGTATTAAGAATGGAATCGAATACCATTATGTGACAATTACACTGGATTTACAGCAGGTATTATGCCTTTTTTTAACTTTTCATTTGATTTTTTATCATTTTCCACTTTGAAATTGGATCTTGGATTTGCTATTTGTGTAGTTAGCAGTTCTTGGGTGAAAGGATACTCTTTCTTATTACCCTCCATTGTTTTCTTGATAGAGTGAACAAAGGGGCTTATTCATTTAGTAAATTGCTATTTAAAAATATTTGGCATTTATTTCTAAAGCACAACTATTTGGGTTGGCCCAGAAGTTCATTCGGTTTTTTTCCATAACATCTTACGGAAAAACCCAAACTCACTTTTGGGCCAGCCCAATAAAATGAACTCGCGTGAGAAGTTTAGAACTGAATTAGGAGCTGACTCTGTTTTGACCAATGAGAGTTGATGATAAAAATGTTGATCAACGAAATCTTACATAAAGAAAATATAATAGTGCCATTTTAAAACTTTAAAATGCTCACGGTGGGTGTATGAAAAGGTTCTTGGATAACAGGACTCTTGAGTACATTGCCTCTCATTACTGGGAGTTGAGCAAGATATGACGGTTGATTCTTAAAGTTGGGCCAGTAATGAGGTAACAAGCCTTGTAGTTGGATAAAACTGATGTTGGAAGTTGTGAGCGTTTGTGGTATGTAGGTATAGGTGCCTTCTACCTTAATTTTTTTCTTCTTTCTGTTTACAGTATTCAGGTCAGGTGGAAAGTATTCATCAAGAATTATTTAGGCTTGCAAATAGGATGGAGTCTGGAAAAATGTTCCCGTATTTTACTGTTGTTCCAAATACAAAAGTTTATTTGATTGACTGAAGGCTGAGACTGGAAATGTTGAACTTAGATGACTTTTTTAACTCAACCTGTTCCTCTCTCACTCTCGGGGATAGCATAGGAAAGGTACTTAGGCATTCCTCCCTGACCCAGTAGAGGCAGAGCAGCAAAGGGGCTTGGGGTTAGTGGAGAGGATATGGCTAAAATAGTTAATGACAGATACCATAACTGCAGAGCTTGTGTTTCCACATGTGATCACAGTGGAGGAAAGCACTAGCCAGTGGGGGTTTGTCACCTTCTCGGGAGGCCAGATAGGCACCAGGCATTTCCCTAATGGATGCTGTTTGTCATCAATAGGATACGAACTACCCACTTCAGGTTTGAGGCCCATTTTGGCCAGGGTGCACATATTCAGGAATTGCAAAGGGCCAGTTGGTGGGTCTCACAGCAGATACTCTTTCCACCCATTTGGGACTCCTCAGGACTTGAGCAACAGGGTAGCAGCAGGGACTCAGTGCTGCAGCTAAACTGCCAACTGGTATGTATTTATTTCTACCCATACTGGCAGCTGAATGTCAGCCTTGAGTTAACAGTATTTCTCAGGAAATCTCAGAGCACAATCGGGGAAGGCAGGCAAACTACTACATTGATCAATTATGCTTTAGTTCAATGAAGTCTTATGCATGAATTTCCTGAAAATCCTAGCCTCGAAATGGACTTTATCCCTCTCTGGATAAAGACAACTTGGTCCTTTGCCAGTCACAGCAGTTGTCCCCCATCATGTGGTCGTTGTAATTTGCAATCCAACTTTCCAATCAGGAGTGAGTCTGCTGTCTATTACCTTGGGTCATCTCCTGGGATACGGAATCAATAAATAGTGATGGTTCATTGCTCTGGTTTACTTTCTGCCTATTCTTTTAAATCACACATGGAGCAGGAGACTCAATTGTTAATATAATTTGCACAAGTCACTTATACTACCCTTTGAGCTCAACCACAATAGCATTGGGTTGGCCAAAATGTTCATTTGGGTTTTTCTGTAACATCTTATAGAAAAACCTGAACGAACTTTTTGGCCAACCCTATGTTAATAGGCACACCTCATTTTACTATGCTTTATTGTATTACGCTTTGCAGATATTACATTTTTTTTTTTTTACAGATTGAAGGTTTGTTGCAACTCTGTGGCCAGCAAGTCTATTGGCACCATTTTTGCAACTGATTTGCTCACTTTGTGTGTCTCTGTATCACATTTTGGTAATTCTTGCAATATTTCAAACTTTTTCGTTATTTTATATTTGTTATGGTAATCTGTGATCAGTGAGCTTTGATGTTGCTATTATAATTGTTCTGGAGTTCACGAACCATGCCCATACAAGGTGAACTTAATAACTGTTGCATGTGTTCTCACTGCTCACCAACTGGTCATTTCCTCATCTCTCTCCCTCTCCTTGGGCCTCCCTATTCCCTGAGACACACAACATTGAAATTATTAACCCTACAATTAATAACCCTACAATGGCCTCTTAGTGTTCAAGTGAAAGGAAGAGTTGCACATCTCTCACTGTAAATCAAAAGCTAGAAATAATTAACCTTAGTGAGGAAGGCATGTCAAAAGCTGAGACAGGCGAAAAGCTAGGCCTCTTGCACCAGTTAGCCAAGTTGTGAATGCAAATGAAAAGTTCTTGAAGGAAGCTAAAAGTGTTGCTCCAATGAACACACAAATGATAAGAAACCAGAATAGCATTTTGCTGACATGGAGAAAGTTTTAGTGGTCTGGAAAGAAGATCAAACCAGCCACAACCTTCCCTTAAGGCAAAGCCTAATCCAGAGCTAGGCCCTAACTCTCTTCAATTTTACAAAGGCTGAGAGAGGTGAGGAAGCTACCGAAGAAAAGTTTGAAGCCAGCAGAGATTAGTTCATGAAGTTTAAGGAAAGAAGCTGTCTTCATAACATATAAATGCCAGGTAAAGCAGCAAGTACTGAGGCAGATCAGATGCAAGCTGCAGCAAGTTATCCAGAAGGTCTAACTAAGATAATTCATGAAGGTGGGGACACTAAACAACAGATTTTCGGTATAGATGAAACAGGCTTCTATTGGAAGAAGATGCCATCTAGTACTTTTATAGCTAGAGAGGAGAAGTCAATGCCTGGCTTCAAATCTTCAAAGGACAGGCTGACTTTCTTGTTAGGGGCTAATGCAGCTGGTGATTTGACGTTAAGGCCAATGCTCACTTACCATTCCCAAAATCCCAGGGCCCTTAAGAATTATGCTAAATTTATTCTGCCTGTGCTGTGGAACAGCAAAGCCTGGATGACAGCACATCTGTTTACAAGATGGTTTATTGAATATTTTAAGCCCACTGTTGAGAACTATTGCTCAAAAAAAAAAAGATTCCTTTCAAAATATTACTGCTCATTGACAGTGCACCTGGTCACCCAAGAGCTCTGATGGAGATGTACAAGGAGATTCATGTTGTTTTCATGCCTGCTAACACAAGATCCATTATGCAGTCCATGGATCAAGAAGTAATTTCAATTTCTAAGTGTTAGATAGTGATTCTTCTGATGGACCAGGGCAAAGTAAATTGAAAACCTTTTGGAAAGGATTCACCATTCTAGATGGCATTAGAAGCATTCATGATTCATGGGAAGAGGTCAAAATATCAACATTAACGGGAGTTTGGAAGAAGTTGATTCCAACCCTAATGGATGATTTGGAGGGGTTCAAGACTTTAGTGGAGGAAGTAACTACAGATGAGGTGTAAATAGCAAAAGAACTGGAATTAGAATGGAGCCTGAAGATGTGACAGACTTGCTGCAATCTCATGATTAACCGATAGGGAGTTGCTTCTTATGGATGAGCAAAGAACGTGGTTCCCTGAGATGGAATCTAGTCCTGGTGACAGTGCTATAAAGACTGTTGAAGTGACAACAAAGGATTTAGAATATTACATAAACTTAGCTGACAAAGCAGCAGCAGGTTTGAAAAGATTGACTCCAATTTTGAAAGCATTTGGATAAAATGCTATTGAACAGTATTGCGTATTACAGAGAAATTGTTCATGAAAGGAAGAGTAAATCAATGCAGCAATGTTGTCTTATTTTAAGAGGTTGCCGTAGCCACCCCAACCTTCAGCAACCACCACCCTGATCATTCAGCAGCCATCAACTTCCAGGCAAGACCCTCCAGCAGCAAAACGATTTTGACTGGCTGAAGGCTCAGATGATGTTCAGCATTTTTTAGCAATAAAGTATTTTAAAAATTAAGATATGTACATGGGTTTTTTAGACACAATGTTGTTGCACACTTAATAGGCTATAGTATAGTATAAACAAAACTTTTATATGCACTGAGAAACCAAAAATATTCATGAGACTCACTTTATTGCGATATTTGCCTTATTGCAGTGGTCTGGAATCGAGCCTACAGTGTCTCTAAGGTATGCCTGCATTTGTTACTAAACATAGCAGCATTTTTTCCTCCTAATTTACAACTGGATGATACAATCACAGGTGTTTACTAAATCATTTTTACTCAACATACCTATCATTATTAATTCCACAGGTCAAAGAGTGCATCTGAAAACCCATTTTTCAGTGAAGCCATTTATATTTTCCCATTTGCTTTGCATCCCCACTCATCCATTCCCCATAGTATCTTTGTTTTCCTGTTCTCTCCTCTTCTCTTTTAGTTTAATGGCCTTCAGAGGTGTGAGTACTCAAGACATCTTTTATAGTTCAGTCTTCATAACAAGTGGCAGGAATCTGTTTATAAGATCAGTTTACCTGTCTCCAGAGTCTGGAGTACACCTCACGGAAGTGGCACAGATGTGTCCTCGTATGGCCTCATATCCCAGAATGGCACCCACCCATGCCCTTATTCACTTCAGCCCTCTCTTACCTCCTGTAACTCAACTCATCATGTGTTTAAGAGAAGCAGCACACAGCCTATAAAATAAAATAAATCCTTATTTCTACTTGTCTCAAGATTTTAATTTAGTCAATGATTTAATAATGTAAAAAGCTAAGCAGATTTTGTAATCAGATTTTCTAAGGGAATTCCACACACAGAAAGGGGATTTAGACCCCTTATTTAGCCTCAGGCTTTGCAGGAACAAACTGTGGAACAGGTTCTTAAACCTATTCAATTAAGGGGCAAAGCTGCAGGAAGGCATGTTACAATGCATTGGCAACAGAGAAAATGTGGACATCCTTATTATATCATTTACTTCTTACAATTAGCTGATAAGGCAGCTAGTACTATTACCCCTCTTTAATAGTTGAAGAACACTAAGACTTAGAAAAATGAAGTGACTTGGGCTTCTTACTAAAGTCTATTATGGGCAGGGCTGGGATTTCATCCGGAGTTGTATGAATCCAGACGCCAAACTATGCCAGTATTTCCTAAACTGGGATTGGAAGACCTAACTTAGGGAGAATTTTTGGTATATAATTTCAAGGGGTCCATGCATTGTTTGGGTTTAAGGAATACTGAGTTATCTCCTGGCTTACACGAGAGAATATAGCCAAAGTCTGTCTTGTCATAAAACAAGGACTAGATCTCTCATTTTCTACTACACTTTAGCATATCTCTAAAACAGCATAACTTCAGTCTTTTTCACCTACAGCATGAAGGATTAATAGGTTTTTCATCATAATATGAGCTATTATTCAGCTGGGAGGCAAGGGCAGTAGTTTCATAACGAATAGGTAAATATCACTAAATGTTTGTCATTCATTCAGCAAGAGGTTTGACCATTTATTAGTTCTCCTTTTTATTTTGAGATGCATGAATTTCAACAAGTGCCGGTTTTTTGTTGTTGATATATACTTGGCTCCTCTGTGGAATACTTTTAATAAGTTACTATTTTAAATAAAGTTCACCATTGGATTTCCTTGATTGAATCATTACAGATTACACTGGGAAATTTCTTTTACGTTTTATCATTCAAGATGAGCCCTAGAAAAATATAACACTTACTGAGAAGAAAATGGGTACTTATTTTATAGATTGTTTTTAGATTTTTATTACTGAGGGATTATTAACTTTTCCCAATACTACTATTTACTCACAGCATATCTTGAGCAAATAATTTAATCATGCTGTGCCCCAAGTTCTAGATTAGCAAAATAAATATTATAATATCATGGCAAGGAATTGAAATAACGATAATAGCAATACAACAACTAAATTAAATCTGACAATTACAGTTATCATAAAGACCTACTATCAGCATAATCTCAAAGAGAAGCTTAGCTGTTCCAATGATGTGTAGGCAAAACCCCAGTATAATGGTAAATAAAAATATACATAAATTTAAAAGACACTAATAGGAAATTGAAGGTTAATAGGATGTCCAAAATATTCCATTTTAGTCTTTCCAACTGGATTTTCATGACAATATATATTAATAATATATGATCTCATTTTATTACTTTTAAAAATCTGGTCATTTTTAGGGCTTCCCTGGTGGCGCAGTGGTTGAGAGTCCGCCTGCCGATGCAGGGGACCACGGGTTCGTGCCCCGGTCTGGGAAGATCCCACATGCCGCGGAGCGGCTAGGCCCGTGAGCCATGGCCGCTGAGCCTGTGCGTCCGGAGCCTGTGCTCCGCAACGGGAGAGGCCACAACAGTGAGAGGCCCGCGTACCGCAAAAAAAAAAAAAAAAAATCTGGCCATTTCCTTAGGCTTTCCCTTTGATTTGTTTAGGAAGAAAGTTGATTGGCAAGTGGGTTAAAATACAGAGGGGCAGCTTTTTAATAGATCTTTAAAAAACGTACATTGAGTCATATTCATTCCTGGATAATCGAGGTACGCCATGGAATTAGTTATGCTCGTGTGTAGGAATCTCCTTTGTCTCAATACATAATTCCCTTCTCTTCCTGGTTTATCCCCCAAAACTAAAAATGCATTTATCAAGAAAAATTGTCTTACAGCTACAGAGGTCAAGTTCCACATGTTCTTGACCTAAATGTTTTATTCATTGACCTTATAGAGACATATCTAGTGAGATAGGTTAACAGTTTAAAGTGAGAGTTATGTTTTGGAGGAGGAGGAATTAATATTTCTATACAAATATTGCTATACTTTTGGAATGTGTGTGAATAGCATAAAACCATTTTTCCTTGAACTGTTTAATGTAATAATTAATCCCTCATATAATAATAAAGCATGAAAAAAGTGAGATAGATACAATTAATTATTAAATATTCAACAGGTAGAAAGAAGTATAAATGACATTCCTACATTTAATATCCCATTATCTAAATAAGGAAGATACACGTGATATATTAAAAAGCAAAACAAGATTTACATAGCTCTGGTTGAATATGGTTCTGTTCAATACAGTCTATTTGATCTGTCTCCTGGAGACAGATCTCTATGAAGGATTTAGCCCATGGCATGGTGATTAGATGTATTCCCCTGTTGTCCTTCTGGATTGAGCACTCTTGAAGGCGGAGTTCTCAGACTGTTTCTACCCACCGTGGCACTCAGCATCTAGCAGGAACTCAGCAGATTTGATGAAAGAATGGTTCATGGTTGCTCTTCAAATCACTGAATTTTTTCTTGGTATTATTTGGGTCACTGCTAAATTGATGAATATAAAACTAACTATAGTGGAGATTATAATCTACACGTTCAAAATGTCCTACATGATACGTCTTGTTTAGTATAGCAGAATATAATTAAATATAATATAATTAAATTCTTTACCTGCTTTAGTTTTTTTTTAAGATCATTGATTCAATGTCACAAGTAGGATCTGTGGTTAATTAGAAAGTGTAATCTCTCTCACTAAATGAATTTGTGCTGATCTTTTAATCACTAATAAAGGTGACTACCAGCTTTACTGTCTGTATTGTGCAGAGCATTAGTTTTAATTTTCTCCCCTTCAGTCTACTTTCAACACTGCACTCACATTGATTTTAGTACCAAATTGGATCAGATCACTCCTTCCACTAAAACCCTCTAATGGCACTCAGTGGAAAAAGCACAATTACCCACAAGAATTTACCTCACCCCCTTTCATCCCTGGCCTCAATCTCCCCTCTTCAGTTGCCCCAGTGGCTACTTCACTGAGTCTGGAAGTCCTTTGCACTTGCTGTTCCTTGTGTTGGAATTATTTTCCCTAATTTCCATACAGTCTGTTTCATTTCCTTTGGATTTTTATTCAAGTGTCATGTTCATGGCAAGGACCTCCTTGATAATCCTATTGAAAATTACAAATCACTCCTTATTTCCTAACCCATTTCCCTGCTTTATTTTTCTCCATAAAGTACATGGCTGTCTAACTTACTACATATATTTTACTACAGCTCTTCCTCGACTTATGATGGAATCACATCCCAATAAACTGATTGCAAATTGAAAATATTGTAAGTTAAAAATGCATTTAATACACCAAACATCATAGCTCAGCCTAGCCTACCTTAAACATGCTCAGAACACTTATATTAGCCTACAGTTGGGCAAAACCACCTAACACAGGCATACTTTATAATAAATTGTTAAATATTTCACCAGTAATTTATTGAATGCTGTACTAAAAATGAAAAACAGAATGGGTGTATGGGTACAAAGTGGTTGAAAGTGTATCAGTTGCTTACCTTCCTGATCCCGTGGCTGACTGCGTCTTGCTGCTCACGGCCACTGCCCAGCATCACAAGAGAGCATCATACCACATATTGCTAGCCTGGAAAAGATACGAATTCAAAATCTGAAGTGAAGCATAGTAAGTCCAAGACCATCTGTATTTGTATTGAATGTTGTTTATCTCCCCATTTAAAATGCAATTTTCATGAGAGTGGAGACAGTTGTTTGATGTTTTTTTGAATTGCCGCATTCTAAGCACTTGGAATAATACACAGCATATAAGAGGTACTCTACAGATTTATATTAAATGAATAACTGATCGAATGAATCAACAAAACACCAATTCATATGTAAGAATCATATTAAAGCTGAAAATTAAACAAAGGAAGAAATATTCTTACTGTATTTCTTGTGATAAAATATGCTATGCATTTTCAAATTTATGATTTCTCCTTTAAGTCTCTGGTTAAATAGCATGAAGTAAATTTTCTCACTAATCCTTTTACTAAACATGTTCTAAACTTTGGTCATATTTGTCACTCTCTGTGTGACTTTACCACATTTATAGCTTTATTTGGGAAAAGCAGATTTTAATCAATTTAACTCTTCATTTGTAACAGAGAAGTCTAGGACTGTAATTTTTTAATTGATATTTTAAAATTTCCCAGTTGAAAAAAGTAGAAGTATAAAAGGGGGAAAGTGCCACCATAATGCTATTTAAACAAGATTCTAGACAAAAGATATTATGTATTTTGATATAAATAGCTAATAAACTAAATTCTAGCAATATCATGAAAATGTAAATGTTTTGGAGATGCAGATCCTATTTCAAATAGTGTCAAGATGACTACCCTGGAAAATGATTCTTGAAACCAGGGAATAAATTCATGAATTTTTTAAAAATAGAAATAATAATACATAATGAAAAGATCTGTTAAATATCTGTGGGAAAAGATCTGTTAAAAATTTTAAATCATACTGATTCTGTTATGCAAAGTCTGAAGAGGACTGACTAAAAGAGACTGAATGTGGGCAATTTTTCACAGCTGTCTGATGACTTTCACACATGAAACACAACTGTATTTCCACATGTTGGTGGAATATTGTGTATTGTCCCATTTTATTCTTGAAGTCTAAGTTTTTACTTATTATATTTATATATGCTTATATATATAATTATACTTATATATAGTTATATATCATATGCACATATAAATTAGAGTTTTTTCCTAGAAGTTGACTGTATATTTAAGTTATGTGATAGCATGTGTGTTTTAATTTGTAGATAATACATGTTTTCAGTATGACCCTGAGTCTTAAAAATACTAAAATGGCAAGAAGGATGAACAAGAGGCTAAGGAGAAAGGAGGAGATATAATTTTGCCCACTTCCATTTCCTGACCTATCACTTATTAGCTCATTTACCTTAGGTAAATTGTCCTACTTTTATACTCCTCAATATGGTCATATGGAAAATGGAATCAATAGCACCACTTCTTTCTTAAGAAGATTGTTATAGGGTAAAGTGATGTAATATGGGCAAATAGCCAAGCACACTGCTACACAGTAGTTAATACTCAGTAAGTAATAGTTCCTGGCCTTCTACACTGATAATAATGCTGAGCAGAGAACAAATGGGCTAGAGTAGTAATGAGAGTGACTTGAAAAAGCAAAACAAGGGGACTTCCCTGGCAGTCCAGTGGTAAAGACTTCGCCTTCCAATGCAGAGGGTGTGGGTTCGATCCCAGGTCAGGGAGCTAAGATCCCGTATGCCTTGCAGCCAAAAACTAAAACATAAAACAGAAGTAGTATTGTAACAAAATCAATAAAGAGCTGCCTGGCTCGTGGCCTCCTGAGAGCAAGGTTCTTGGTGCTCTGACTGGGTGTCAGGCCTGAGCCTCTGAGGTGGGAGAGCCAACTTCAGGACACTGGACCAGCAGAGACCTCCTGGCCCCACATAATATCAATCAGCGAGACCTCTCCCAGAGACCTCTGGCTCAACACTAAGACCCAGCATCACTCAACGATGAGCAAGCTCCAGTGCTAGACACCCCATGTCAAACTACTAGCAAGACAGGAACACAACCCAACCCATTAGCAGAGAGGGTGCCTAAAATCATACTAAGTTCACAGACACCCCAAAACATACCACCGGACTTGGACCTGCCCATCAGAAAGACAAGATCCAGCCTCATCCACCAGAATACAGGCACGAGTCCCATCCACCAGGAAGCCTACACAACCCAGTGAACCAACCTTAGCCACTGGGGGCAGACACCAAAAACAATGGGAACTACAGACCTGCAGCCTGAGAAAAGGATTTGTCAAACACAGTAAATTAAGCAAAATGAGAAGACAGAGAAATACACAGCAGATGAAGGAGCAAAGTAAAAACCCACCAGACCAAACAAATGAAGAGGAAATAGGCAGTCTACCTGAAAAAGAATTCAGAGTAATGATAGTAAAGATGATCCAAAATCTTGGAAACAGCACGGAGAAAATGCAAGAAAAGTTTAACAAGGACCTAGCAGAACTAAAGAGAAAACAAACAATGATGAACAATACAATAAATGAAATTAAAAATCTGCTATAAGGAATCATGATGAACAACACAATAAATGAAATTAAAAATTCTCTATAAGGAATCAATAGCAGAATAACTGAGGCAGAAGAATGGATAAGTGACTTGGAAGATAAAATAATGGAAATAACTACCACAGAGCAGAATAAAGGAAAAAGAATGAAAAGAATTGAGGACATTCTCAGAGACCTCTGGGACAACATTAAATGCACCAACATTCGAATTATAGGGGTCCCAGAAGAAGAAGAGAAAAAGAAAGGGGCTGAGAAAATATTTGAAGAGATTATAGTTGAAAACTTCCCTAATATGGGAAAGGAAATAGTCAATCAAGTCCAGGAAGCACAGAGAGTCCAGAGAATCCATACAGGATAAATCCAAGGAGAAACACACCAAGACACATAGTAATCAACCTATCAGAAATTATATACAAAGAAAAAATATTAAAAGCAGCAAGGGAAAAGCAACAAATAGCATAGAAGGGAGTCCTCATAAGGTTAACAGCTGATCTTTCAGCAGAAACTCTGCAAGCCAAAAGAGAGTGACAGGACATATTTAAGGTGATGAAAGGGGAAAACCTACCACCAAGATTACGCAGCAGGATATCATTCAGGTTCGATGCAGAAATTAGAACCTTTACAGACAAGCAGAAGCTAAGAGAATTCAGCACCACCAAACCAGCTTTACAACAGATGCCAAAGGAACATCTCTAGGCAGGAAACACAAGAGAAGGAAAAGACCTACAATAACAAACCCAAACAATTCAGAAAATGGTAATAGGAATATACATATCAATAATTACCTTAAATGTATTGGACTAAATGCTCCAACCAAAAGACATAGACTGGATGAATGGATACAAAAACAAGACCCATATATATGCTGTCTACAAGGGACCAACTTCAAACCTAGGGACACATACAGACTGAAAGTGAGGGGTTGGAAAAACATATTCCATGCAAATGGAAATCCAAAGAGATCTGGAGTAGCAATTCTCATATCAGACAAAATAGACTTTAAAATAAAGACTATTACAAGAGACAAAAAAGGACACTACAGAATGATCAAGGGATCAATCCAGGAAGAAGATAATAACAATTGTAAATATTTACGCACCCAACATAGGAGCACCTCAATACATAAGGTAAATGCTAACAGCCATAAAATGGG
Source organism: Neophocaena asiaeorientalis asiaeorientalis (assembly GCF_003031525.2). Taxonomy (NCBI): domain Eukaryota; kingdom Metazoa; phylum Chordata; class Mammalia; order Artiodactyla; family Phocoenidae; genus Neophocaena; species Neophocaena asiaeorientalis. Next base: position 7,400,359 of record NW_020174698.1, on the reverse strand, counting down.
AAATCGACAATAACACAATAAGAGTAGGGGACTTTAACACCTCACTTTCACCAATGGACAGAACATCCAAAATGGAAATAAATCAGGAAACACAAGCTTTAAATGACACATTAGACAAGATGGATGTAATTGATATTTATAGGACATTCCATCCAAAAACAACAGAATACACTTTCTTCTCAAGTGCTCATGGAACATTCTCCAGGATAGATGATATCTTGGGTCACAAATCGAGCCTTGGTAAATTTAAGAAAATTGAAATCATATCAAGTGTCATTTCTGACCACAATGCTATGAGACTAGATATCAATTACTGGAAAAAAACTGTAAAAAATACAAACACATGGAGGATAAAAAATACGCTCCTAAATAACTAAGAGATCACAGACGAAATCAAAGAGGAAATCAAAAAATACCTAGAGACAAATGACAGTGAAAACATGACAACCCAAACCTATGGGATGCAGCAAAAGCAGTTCTAACAGGAAAGTTTATAGCATTACAATCCTACCTCAAGAAACAACAGATGTCTCAAATAAACAACCTAACCTTACACCTAAAGCAATTAGAGAGAGAAGAACAGAAAAACCGCAAAGTTAGCATTAGGAAAGAAATCATAAAGATCAGAAATAAATGAAAGAGAAATGAAGGAAACTTTAACAAAGATCAATAAAACTAAAAGCTGGTTCTTTGATAAGATAAACAAAATTGATAAACCATTAGCCAGACTCATCAAGAAAAAAAGGAAGACTCAAACCAACAGACTTCAAAATGAAAAAGGAGTGGTAACAACTGACAATGCAGAAATACAAAGGATCATGAGAGATTACTACAAGCAACTATATGCCAATGAAATGGACAACCTGGAAGAGTTGGACAAATTCTTATAAAAGCACAACCTTCTGTGACTGAACCAGGAAGAAAGAGAACATATAAACGGACCAATCACAAGCACTGAAATTGAAACTGTGATTAAAAATCTTCCAACAAACAAAAACCCAGGACGAGGTGGCTTCACAGGCGAAGTCTGTCAAACATTTAGAGAAGAGCTAACACCTATCCTTCTCAAACTCTTCCACAATATAGCAGATGGAGGAACACTCCCAAAGTCATTCTACAACGCCACCATCATCCTGATACCAAAACCAGGCAAAGATGTCACAAAGAAAGAAAACTACAGCCCAATATCACTGACGAATATAGATGCAAAAATCCTCAACAAAATACTATCAAACAGAATCCAACAGCACATTAAAAGGATCATACACCATGATCAAGTGGGGCTTATCCCGGGAATGCAAGGATTCTTTAATATACACAAATCAATGTGATACACCGTATTAACAAATTGAAGGAGAAAAATCATATGATCATCTCAATAGATGCAGAAAAAGCTTTTGACAAAATTCAACACCAATTTATGATAAAAACCCTCCAGAAAGTAGGCATAGAGGGAACTTTCCTCAACATAATAAAGGCCATATATGGCAAACCCACAGCCAACATAATAAAGGCCATATATGACAAACCCACAGCCAACATTGTCCTCAATGGTGAAAAACTGAAACCATTTCCAAAAAGATCAGGAATAAGACAAGGTTGCCCACTCTCACCACTCTTATTCAACATAGTTTTGGAAGTTTTAGCCACAGCAATCAGAGAAGAAAAGGAAATAAAAGGAATCCAAATTGGAAAAGAAGAAGTAAAGCTGTCACTGTTTGCAGATGACATGATACTATACATAGAGAATCCTAAAGATGCTACCAGAAAATTACTAGAGCTAATCAGTGAATTTAGTAAAGTAGCAGGATGCAAAATCAATGCACAGAAATCTCTTGCAGTCCTATACACTAAATGATGAAAAATCTGAAAGAGAAATTAAGGAAACACTCCCATTTACCACTGCAATAAAAAGAATAAAATACCTAGGAGTAAACCTACCTAAGGAGACAAAAGACCTATATGCAGAAAACTATAAGACACTGATGAAAGAAATTAAAGATGATAGAAAGAGATGGAGAGATATACCATGTTCTTGGATTGGAAGAATCAACATTGTGAAATTGACTATACTACCCAAAACAATCTACAGATTCAATGCAATCCCTGTCAAACTGCCAATGGCATTTGTCACAGAACTAGAACAAAAGATTTCACAATTTGTATGGAAACACAAAAGACCCTGAGTAGGCAAAGCAATCTTGAGAAAGAAAGGCAGAGCTGGGGGAATCAGGCTGCCTGACTTCAGACTATGCTACAAAGCTACAGTAATCAAGACAGTATGGTACTGGCACAAAAACAGAAATGTAGATCAGTGTATCAGGATAGAAAGCCCAGAGATAAACCCACACATATGGTCACCTTATCTTTGATGAGGGAGGCAAGAGTATACAATGGAGAAAAGACATCCTCTTCAATAAGCGGTGCTAGGAAAACAGGACAGCTACATGTAAAAGAATGAAATTAGAACACTTCCTAACACCATACACAAGAGTAAACTCAAAATGGATTAAAGACCTAAATGTAAAACCAGAAACTCTAAAACTCTTAGAGGAAAACATAGGCAGAACACTCTATGACATAAATCACAGCAAGATCCTTTTTGACCTAGCTCCTGGAGAAATGGAAATAAAAACAAAAATAAACAAATGGGAGCTAATGAAACTTCAAAGCTTTTGCACAGCAAAGGAAACCATAAACAAGATGAAAAGACAACCCTCAGAATGGGAGAAAATGTTTGCAAACAAAGCAACTGACAAAGGATTAATCTCCAAAATATACAAGCAGCTCATGCAGCTCAACAGCAAAAAAGCCAACAACCCAATCCAAAAATGGGCAGAAGACCTAAATAGACATTTCTCCTAAAAATATATACAGATTGCCAGCAACGACATGAAAGAATGCTCAACATCACTAATCAGCAGAGAAATGCAAGTCAAAACTACAATGAGGTGTCACCTCACACCAGTCAGAATGGCCATCATCAAAAAATCTACAAACAATAAATGCTGGAGAGGGTGTGGGAAAAGGGGATCCCTCTTGCACTGTTGGTGGGAATGTAAATTGATACAGCCACTATGGAGAACAGTATCGAGGTTCCTTAAAAAACTAAAAATAGAACTACATATGACCCAGTAATCCCACTACTGGGCATATACCCTGAGAAAACCATAATTCAAAGAGAGTCATGTACCACAATGTTCATTGCAGCTCTATTTACAATAGCCAAGACATGGAAGCAACCTAAGTGTCCATTGACAGATGAATGGGTGAAGAAGATGTGGCACATATATACAATGGAATATTACTCAGCCATAAAAAGAAACGAAATTGAGTTATTTGTAGTCAGGTGGATGGACCTGGAGTCTGTCATACAGAGTGAAGTAAGTCAGAAAGAGTAAAGTATATACTGTATGCTAATACATATATATGGAATCTAAAAAAATATATTTTTGAAGAACGTAGGGGTAGGACAGGAATAAAGACACAGACATAGAGATTGGACTTGAGGATATGGGGAGGGGGAAGGGTAAGCTGTGACAGTGAGAGTGGCATTGACATATATACACTACCAAATGTAAAATAGATAGCTAGTGGGAAGCATCGCACAGCACAGGGAGATTAGCTCCGTGTTTGTGACCACCCAGAGGGGTGGGAAAGGGAGTGTTGGAGGGAGACATAAGAGGAAAGGTATATGGCTATATATGTATATGTATAGCTGATTCACTTTGTTTTACTAACTTTCTGTTTTACAGCAGAAACACAACCTTGTAAAGCAGTTATACTCCAATAAAGATGTTAAAAAAACAAATAAATAAAGAGTAAAAAAATGGTCCACGTCAAAAAAATCTCTGAAAAAGAAGCAAAACTAAAGCTGGTTTAATAGTTCTAAAACAGCTTAATTACTGACATATTTGAAGGTTACCTATAAGTTTCATTTGGCCTATAACTTAAAGTATTGATTCAATATATATTCAGTTTTTATGAAAATTAATATTTATATAGAGAAAGCCCCAAAAGGGTCATTTGGGCGACGAAACTTTTTTTAACACCTTCTGTACTATTTTGTTGTTGTCCTTATATCCTCCTGATTACTTGAATTTTTAATCATTAAGAAGTAAACGTATTCATTACTAGTATGTTCTTAAAAACTTTTTCCTCCTGGTATTATTTCATTTACATCCCCTTTATTTTGTTATCATTTGCATGTTTATTTTTTTCTGTCTTTTTATTAATTTCAACTTTTTTGCCACTTTCCATTTGAATTGTTTCTTATAGACAGCATATAGCTGAATTTTGATGTTTTAACTAGACTGATAATGTTTTTATTTTAGAAGGAAACATTTATTTTCCATGTATATGTGTATTTCTAACATTTTTATTGAAGGGAAGCATGTGTATGAAAAAGTTGACAAATCATAAGTGAAAAGCTTGATGAATTTTCACAAATTGAACCTACCTAAGTAGCCAATACCCAGATCAAGATAACCAGCAACCCAGATACTAACCTAGGACCCTCTTGGAGCCATTCTGTCCCTCTCCCTGTAAAGATGATCAGTATTCTAACTTCTTTTCAATGCTGAAAGCCTTTGGCCTCAGGCATTTTCTCTGTGGATAGAGTTTTAGTTATAGATCAATATCTATAATAAATGTGGGACTCTTCAGAGTTTTTATTTCTTATTTTGTCTGGTTAGTTAAGTCAGACTTTTCAAAAAATTCATCCATTTCCTCTCCATTTTCAAATATACTGGCATGAAGTTGTTAATGATATACCAGTATTAACTTTTTAATATGTAAGTGATCTGTGGTGATGCCTCTTTTTTTTTTCATGCCAAATACTGTTTGTGCAACCTGTTTTTAAAGCTTTAACAGGTTTTTTAATAATTTTATTACTTTTTGAATAGTCAGTATTTGGCTTGGTTGTTTTTCTCTCTTTTTAGATTACTACATTGCATTGAATTCTGTGTTTATGTGTCTTGTTTCTTACTTCCTTCCTAATTTTTTAAATTTTAGTTTACTTTTTTTTTCTATCTTGTTGAATGGATACTTAAATTATTAATATTTCAGCCTTTCTTTTCTCCAAATGTATTTATTTAAGGGTACATATTTGTCTCTATACATGGCTTTAGGTGCATATTATAAATTTGAAATTTTGCATTATCATTTATTTAAAAGTATTTTCTAATTTCCATTATAATTTCCCATAATATATGGATTATTTGGAAGTGAAGTACTTCATTCCTGAACTATTGAGTGTTTTTCTCATCTTTTTGCTGTTGTTATTTTTTCTTACTTAACTTCACTGTGATCATTATATTTTCAATTCTTTGAAATTCAAATTTTTGAAACTCATTTTCATTTAACATTTGGTCACTGACATTTGTGCACTTAGGAAGAATGTGGATTCTGTAGTCATTGGCTGCAGTTTTATGAATATATCAGTGAGTAAGTTTTTGTTTATATATATTGAAGCTATTTTATTAGGGCATACAAATTTAGGATTTGAGCTGTATTAACCCTTCTTTTTAATAGTACCATTGCTAGCAGTAATTCTATCTTTAAGATTTACTTTTGTAGCTTCACGAGCTTCCTTTTTGTTAGTGTTTACATAATATTGCCTTTTCTGTTTATTTTGGGGTCTTTATATTTAAGGAGTACCTGTTTTGAGCTGTATGTAGTTGAATTGTTTATTTAACCAGTCTGCTGATCTTTGTCTTTAAATTGGATATTTAATTATTTGCGTTTAATATCACTATTAATATTTGGGTTCAAAGTGACATATTCCCATTTGTTTTGTATTTGTTTTATTTTATATTTTTTCCTCTGACTTTAGTTCTTTTGGATATTAAAGATTTTTCCCCATTTAATTATTCTATTTCTCCTTTCATTAACGTGTTCTGGGCAGTCTTTTATTACTTGTATTAATTATAATATTACAGCATAAATATTGTAGCATGTACTTTTGATTTCAGAACTTGCTATAAATTGGTACTTTCATCACTTCCCAGACAAGGCAAAAGACCTTATAACATTTTAACTCTATACTCTCCACCCACCCCCAGCTCTCCCCTGTCCCAGTCAGATTTTCACCCATAGTTCTGGTATGTTTAATTCTATGTATATATTAAGCTCCATAAGAAGTAACTATTACCATCATAAACAGGCCATATTCATTTAATTTTAAACACATGTTTTACTTTTTCTGTTGCTTTTTGTTTATGCTTTTATTAGTTACTTCCATATAAGGTCATTTCCCTTTTGACTTATTTTTCAATGACAGTTTGCTGGTGACAAATTCTCTCAATTTTTTCCTAAAAGTGTTTATTCTTCCTTTATTTTTTGACTTATATATTTCATTAGGAATAAAATTCTAATTTGGAAGTTTTTCCAACACTTTAACAATTTTATATCATTATTGCCTGGCTTTCATAATTTATGTGAGGTCAGTGAAAGACATTGCTTCTCCTTTAAAAGTAAGGTGTCTTTTTTGCCTTTGAAGATTTTATTTCTTTGTATTTGGTGTTCAGAGACACCTGTGTCTAGGAGTGATTTTATTTGTATAAATACTGGTTGGGATTCAAAAGCTCCTGTATTCTATGGATTGATGTATTTCACTGGTTTTGGAAAATTCCCAGCCAGTATTTCCTCAAATGTTCCTATCTACATTCTCTCTTCTATTTATGGGATTCCAGTTACATATTTTATGCTTTTCCTTATTTTCTTTTTTTTTCTCTCTCTCTCTCAGGGCTTCTTTAGTCTATACATTTTCAGGTGACCTATTTTTCAGTATATTAATGCTTTCTTTTGTTGGATCTAATCTTCTATTAAACACATTTACTCAACTCTTAATTTCAATTAATTCTATTTTTAAGTTCTAGAATTTCCATTTGATTCTTTTAAAAAATAGATTCTTTTAAAAAATGGATTCTTTTAAAAAATAGATTCCAGACTACTTCTTTATTTAGTCATCTGGAACACAGTAATCACAGTTTCTTTTAATTATATGCCTGATAACTAACATTTATATGCCTGATAACTAACATTTGAAACACCTGTGAGTCTTTTTCTATTTTCTTTTTCCCCCTTCTTGGTTTACTGATTCATGGAAGGCTTGGTAGTTTTGTTTTTGTTTTTTTTTAATTAAATAATATACATTGTATCTGAAAATTTGTAAAAATTCTCTTAAATGAATTTATTTTCATTCTGGCAAGAACTCTGGCAAGAGTAGGACCAGATTGCCTTGATTAAATCAGCTATTTAGATTTTTGTGGCTTGATCAGGGATTCTGATGGCTATTTCTGGTTTGCCCTTATTTCTAGGGGTAGACCTTTAGGGTTCATAATTGAAAGCCTTTTCTTTCTTTCTTGGCAGACTCTGAACTTTCAATTTTGTCTTCTCAGCTCTGTGAGACTTACGAAAGATCTGCTTAGCTTTTCACTTCTTATGAGTTAATTTTTGCATGGTGTTTATCTTCTGGCTCCTTTACCACTTAATTTGGCAAATCTCTTGAAGTCAAAAGCTGAGCAGAACGTAGGATTCATTTCTCTGTGGCTCATGGCCCTTCACATCCTAGCTGACTTCATAGCCATGAACTTCAGTGTTCATCGTCTCATCCTGAGCGAGTGATAAAATCTCTAGGATGTAGCTTCCTGTAAGAATACCCTGAGAGGAAAATGGCCAGCTCATCTTTATTTGTATCTCTTTAATCAAGTCTGGCTGCTTTGCTTGCTCTCTGATACCTTCAAACAGCTGTTTTTAGTATTTTATTCATCTTTTATAGTTCTTCTACTTGAAAGAAAATGTGTATTTGTTTTGTTTATAGTTAAAAAATGAGAATATTATCTGATAAGAATTTGGGGGGGTTCTTTTGGTGAATTTAAGGAACAGTTTCAATTATTGCTTCAATATTAAAATATACTAAATATTGGAATATTTTGATGGGTTATGAAGAAAGCAAGAAAGCATATTTAAAACTGGGATCATCCTGAAAAATCTGAGATGCATGAAATTGTCATCTAAAGCAATACTAATCAAAGTAGGGACATGATCCTCAGTAGGAAGCACCATGCCCCTTATGGTATATGCCCTGAATAAAACATAAAGAAAATCATTTAACAATAATACACTTGAAAAATATTTATTGAGTAACTACTACTTGATGGGCACTGTTCTAAGTCTGAAAGTCTGGCCAGGAAGGAGACAGAAGTCCTTGTTTTCCAAGATTTTACATTGTAATTGCAGGGATAGAGAGGGTTGCTACAGAGAGAGAAGGGACATGGAAAATCAAATAAATAATGTAAAATAGTGAAAATGTCATGGAAAAAACAAAACAGGATAATATGATAGAGAGTAATAAAAGGTGCTACTTTATTTGTATGGTTTATCTATGTTTTTTAAAAATATTTATTTATTTATTTTTGGCTGTGTTGGGTCTTAGTTGTGGCATGCGGAATCTTTCACTGTGGTGCTTGGGCTCCTCCCTAGTTGTGGTGCATGGGCTTAGTTGCCCTACAGCATGTGGGATCTTAGTTGCCTGACCAGGGATTGAACCCGCATCCCATGCATTGGAAGGTGGATTCTTAACCACTGGACCACAAGGGAAGTCTCTATGTATTTTTAAGAAAGTGATATTTGGGCTGAGAATTGAATAACAGAAAGTGCCAATCATGAAAAATGCTAAGTAAATTTTATACCAGGCAGGAATAAACTTGGTACACTGAGGAATTAAAAGAAGGTCAATGTGGCTAGAGCATAGTGATGAAGAGCAAAGGTTTTATGAGATGTTGTCTGGGACATATCCAGGTCTACTTAGAGTAGGAGGGAGTTGTCAATCACCATAAGGAGCTAGATTTAATTCTGGGTGTAATGAGAGACCTACGGTGGGATTTAAGAAAGGAATAATGTGATTTCATTTATTTTGTTAGAAATTTTATTGTTCCTGCTAAATGGAGAATGATTGTAGTGAAACAAGAGTTAAAAACTAGGTGGCAGTTAGGAAACCATTGAAATACTCTAGCCAAGAGATGATGTTGACTTGGACTGTGGTGGTAGGAGCACAGATGGACAGAAGTGGTAGGTTGGGATTTACTGTGGAGGATGATGTGACTAGATCTGTTGGTGGAATGGAGAAAGAGAGTGAGGCAAAGATGTTGACTCCTAGGATTTTGGCCTGAAGAAATTTATTTTACTGAGATAGTTATAGACTCAAGAAAGACCAGGATGGGGATACTAGGTGGTAAATAAGGCCTCTGTTTTAACATGTTATGTTTGAAAAACACAGTAACCATCCAAGTGGAAGCATAAAAGATATGATTGGATTTTTGAACACTGTATTTAATACAAAGACCCTGTTTAAGATCACCTAGAAAGGAAGTATAGAGTTAAAAGGAGGTCCTGAAATTGAATCCTAGGCACTTCAAATTTAGTGGTGAGTGGAGTAAGGAGAGAAAGTAAAATCAGAGAAGCCAAGATAAAATATATCAAGAAAGAGGGAACGATAAACTGTGGTAATGTAGCTGCTAAGAGGGATGAGTTAAACCGCTCAGGTAGTGGAAATATCAGAATATAGAAAAAAAGCACCATATTAAATTTCAGTGAGTGACAATATTTATTTATTAGAGAAAATTTAATACAGGGTGAATGGCTCCAAACACCAAGATTTAATTTGGAAGCTTTCACCACAGCAACACCTATCAGTGTTCAGTTTATTTATTTAAACATGCATGTGTTGGTTGTATAATTTTCAAATTAAGGTGATAGCTAATAAAACAGTACAGAAAAAAAAATAGATTTTAGCATCCTTTACTTATTAGCCAGGTTGGGTCTACATATTAAAAGTAATATGTTTCCTGTCAAAATACTCAGTTCTGTTTGTTTTTACAAATATTCTAATGTGGTATTTCAGCCAGGTTTGCTGTTGAAGGTCATGGTAGATTAATCTCAAATTAGCTGAAACAATGAACTCAACTAAAAGAAAAATCAGCATCATAATATAGTGTAACCAAGGAAAGCAGCCCAAACCCTAATGAGCAGTTGCCTCTCTGCATTGGGTCATTATGATTATATTAATTTAACAAGCCAGGTTGGGAAGCACAGATGAATACTCTTGCAAATGCAGAGTAAATACTTAATTTAACAGTCTGCCATCATAGTATTTACTATTTCTGTGATACAATCTTGCAGCAGTGGGCTGGAATATGTTACCTTCTCAGTAATAATATTTAAATACAGTTTCCGTGTTTGCTTCATTATTATCCTTACTGCCACCTCCCTCAATTAATTTGTTTCAAATGATAAGCTTTTCCATCCATCAGTGCTGAGAATAATTTCTTTAACTAATTAATGATTCTGGAAGTATGGCTTTGGTTGCTTCCATCTTTTGGCTATTACTAATAATGCTTATAAAACATAGATGTACAAAAATCTTTCTGAATTCCTGCTTTTGTTTCTTTTTTGGGTATATACCCAGAAGTGGAATTGCTAGATCATACGCTAATTCTATTTTTAACTTTCTGGGGAGCTATCATAATTTTTTGTAGCAGCTACACCATTTTACATTCCCACCAACAGTGCATGAAGTTTCCCAGTTTGCATACCCTTGCCCACCCTTGTTATTTTCTGCATTTTTTTTTGGATAGTTGCCATCCTAATGGGTGTGAAGTGGTAGTGGTTCAGATTTTCTTTCACAGTTTTTAATCTTTCTTGAGATAACTTGGGATAAATCGTTCAGAGAGATATATAATAACTTTTAGACCATATGCTGTTGGAAAGAATAGCAGTAAAGAGTGCCCATGTAAAATGTGAGAAGCTTGAAACATGACAGATAAAAGAATTATATGAAAGGAAGTTAAATCCTGGGCAGTTTTGCTCAGCTTGCGGAAATGTGTCATCAAAAAGAGGCCTGTGATAACTTTGAGTCATCAAAGTGGAAATCAACCATTTTGCTTATCATAATTTATTTGTGTAAATTATGTTTTTTACAGTATAAATAATTTGATAATATAAATATAATATGTAGAGTACTTGTGTTGAGAAATACAGCAGAGGTACTTTTATCTCTAGGGAGTTTTAACTGGCACTTTTTGTAAACCTATTTTTTCCCAGACACGGGGCAAAATGTTTTACATGAATCATCTTATGGAGTTTTTTCAACTCTATTAGAAAGATGAGAGATTTAGCAACTTGATCAAAATTTCACAACTGGCAAGCAGTAGAGCCAGAGTCCAAACCCAGTTCTCTCTGATTTCACAGCCTGCCCTCTCTACTCCCAATAGACATTCATGCAATGTATAATTCCTTACTTGAATCTTAGAGTAATTAAGAGCATAGGACTTCTCTGTATACCATATACATTTGCATGTATAATGGCTTGTGTACATGCCAATAATTGTGATAATCTCACTAAAAACAAGAATAGATGAATATAAAAGAGTATTAAATTTTAAAACTCTACCTCAAATTTAAGATTTACCAGGAATACTACTAACCTCTAACATGTAATATATGTATAGATATAACTTGAAATATGCAGTTGGCTATTTAAGTGCATATCTGTGTCCTTGGTCTTTTCAAAATGCTTTGAAGACAGTTATTGCATTATTAAATGCTATTCATTGATCAGTTTAAGTACGTTTCTTTTAAGGAATCATGCAGAATTTGTGGGCCTATATAAGAAAATTCTTTGGGCAGTTACAATTGCAATAAACTAAACACTGTGCTAGAAGATTTGAGAAAAATTATCATTAATCCAATTTGGTTAAAATGATTTCCAGAAGTTTAAATCCTTATTTCTTCATTTTTAGTGTTATTCATTGATTTTCCTAAGGAAGGGCTTTTAAACTTCTCTCCAGTAATCACAATGAAAGCCTGCCTGAATATTTACATATCAACATAGCTTTTAAAGTTCTTAGTACTTATAGACATTAAATAGAGTTCCATACTCTAAATTTTACAAAAGAAGCATTTCTGAAGATATAGAAAAATAAGTAGAATTTTTTTAAACACAAAAAATTACATGCTTTTTAATATCATTGTCAAATGTAGAAAATGAAGGTTAAGGTGCTAAAACAACTTGATAGGAAACAATGATTTATTATAAACTTGCTGAATCTGTATGTCAAATAGCTGGGGTTTTTTAAAGTCATATATCTCAATCAAAATATTTCTAAAAACATGATACCTTTGACAAAATAATATTTTATACTTGAAATAAAATTCATACTGTATGATTGAATTAAAAGCTGTAATTTCATATGATACTATTTAGATGTAGAAATATGTAAGAGTTCTTGGTAATTCCTTTACAGATTTTCATTACTTTTCTAGCATCAGTGGATTCTGGTGACTGACATAGTAGGTGCCCAATAAATAGCTGTTGAATAAATGGATAGCTTTGCTGAATCTTCTTGTCTCTGAACTTTCTTCTTTGTGTTGCTATGACATTACTTTCTAATTATATTATATCACTCCTTTATAATATGATTATATAAATTATTCCTTGCTCCAGAATAACATAAATTGCTAATCCAGTCTCTTAGTCTTAACACATTTTTTCAGTAATCTAAGTCTTTTAAACACCCAATAAAGTTAGGATATAATGTGACTTCTCTAGTAGATGCCTACTTTCAAGTTTCCAAAAGAGTTCAGTTTCAACAAGAAACACTTGTATCTATTGATTATGTAATGTGGGGGTTCTGTTTTGGGAACAAACTTAAAGTAGATGATACTGTAAATTGTAAAAAATAGGACTCATATACAGTCCTTTCTAATTTAGGCTATATTGTCAGTTTCCTAGGAATAATTTTTATTCCCTATCTGAATACTGACTGTATTGACTATCTTTAATTCTTTTGATTTTCATTAAAACTTTGAATTCCTAATTAATTTGTGAACTACATGCTCATATAAAAGTACACTTCATCAAACATCTTTTCCTTTATATCTTTAAAATCATTTCATTTTACTATTTCCAGTATATATATTTTTTATTTTTATTGGAGTATAGTTGATTTACAATGTTGTGTTAGTTTCAGGTGTACAGCAAAGTGAATCAGTTATACATAGACATATATCTACTCTTTTTTAGATTCTTTTCCAGATAGGCCATTACAGAGTATTGAGTAGAATTCCCTGTGCTATACAGTAGGTTCTTTTTAGTTATATATTTTATATACAGTAGTGTGTATATGTCAGTCCCAATCTCCCAATCCGGTATGGTTTAAAATTAGTACTTTAAACTTTTATTCTTGAAACATTTTCTTTTTCCATGGGTACTTTCCTATTGATTGTTTCTCCCTTATACATCTTGGGATTTTTTTTACCTAGGTTTCATAGGAAGCATAGCTATATTTACAGATTTTTTTTCTCATGAACTAACTTTTTGATATATATTCTGCTTTATTGAATTATAAAAAGTTAGTTAATAGCAATAACATTTGGTTTTATTTTCTTTTACTTCTACACACACACACCAATGCATATGTGCACACACAAATACATATGAATTTTAAATTGGTAGCATACTGTACATAAAGTTTTATCTTCTTTTCAACTGTGTTTTGTCAAATGGATATTATATTATGGACATCTTCCTCATATAATTACATAGTCTTTGAAATTTAGCTATTTAAAAATTAAATTGCAAATATATGGTCTCATAGACTATGTTCCTGCTTCCAGACCTCCTAGAAGTTGTGGACTCCCTGGAATGCAAGGGTGATGTAAGAGAGACAGAACACCTAGCCAGATCTTAGGAAAACCATAAACTTTATGCTACCTGCAATATCATTGGAGCAAATAATATGACCTTTCAAAACAAGTAATAAATCTCAATAATAAAATAAATTTAAAAATGTATTTTGCCATTGCATTATTTACAACCCCTTTTCTTCACTTTCTGTTCATTACAATAGTAAAACCAAAGCAAGACAAAACAAAACAGAAACAACCAAAACCCAAATGCCTATTGGCATGTGAATTACAAGGATAGATAGGAGTAAAGGCTAAGGTAGACTTGGCTTCCACTTCGAAGATATTTATTGACTAATCTAATTTCTCTTTGGCTCTGTGTCTCTGTCTCAGTTAAAAGTTTTAAAATAGATCTAGATTTTTTTTGCCAACTCTATATGCAAGTTTCTTTGCCTTTCAAGGTTATCTAAAAAGTATAACAATTTAGAGCCTATGTATCAGCTAGGAAATGGATGAAAGCATTGCTAACTAATATTTAATGAGTGTATAATATGGGCTGGACAGTGCTGTAGCACTTTATGTGTATTATGTTTTATAATCCTCACAACTTTATGATGGAAATGTACTATTATTCCCATTGTCCAGATGGAAAAAAATGAGGCACTGAAAGGTTATGAAACTTTCCCAAGTGGCAATAGCCCATTTAACACTACCCTGCCTCTGTCTCTCAACCAGCAACTCCACTTGAATGTCTAATGAAGCATCACATATTTTATAGTTCAAAAGAGAGGTCTTGATGATTTACTTTATCCAAATATGTACCTTCTCAGTAATAGTACTACTCTTAATTCAGTTTTCCAGGCAAATAGATAAACACAAACAAAAACCTTGGGAATTATATTTGATTATTCTTTTCCCTTCATACCCCTTATCCAAGTTCTGAAAACTCGACCTACAAAATGTATCCTGAATTTGGCAACTTCTTATCTGCTCCATTACAACCCTAATCTAAGCCACCATCTCTCATCTAGATTACTAGCATAGCTCCCTGTCTAGTCTCTCCGATTTCCCATCCCCTATTCATAACCTACTCACCAAACAGCAGCCACAGTACTCTTTAAAAAATATATGTTGGATCTATCACCTCATTGCTCAAAATTCTACAATGATTTCCTAACATACAGAAGCCAAAATCCACACTTCTTGCCACATCCTGTAGAACCTGCAAGACCAGGCCCTTGTGTGCTTCTCCAAAATCATAGCTGACAGCAGTCTCTAGCTGCTGTTTTATTCTAGCCACATTGGCCTTCTTGAGATGAACCAAGTTCATTCCTACAACAGGCGCTTTACATTTGCTATTTCCTTTGACTTAAATGTTCTTTCCCCAGATCTTGACGTGGCTTCCTCTGTCATGTCACTGAAGTCTCTGCTCAAATAAATATTCTTCCCTGATTACCATCTATTATAGAAACCCCTACCTAAAATTGCATTATTTATTCATTTGTCTTGTCTGTTGCAGTGGAGTCCTGACAGATGTTTAACAGTTGATTCTCTGGGGGTGAAAGAAAAGTCCTGATTTATAGTGTTAGCCAATTTCCGTGGTGTAAATATTCATATCAGGACTGATTTCAAGCTACCAACATGATGTCACTGAACAAGGAATTGGGAAGAGATAAACACAATTGGCTTTTTAAAAAATTGAAATATATTTGATATACAACATTGTATAAATTTGATATGTACATGTTAATTTGATACATTTATATAATGTAATATTATTGCCATTATAGCAATAATTAATACCTCTATCATATTAATAGCTATCCTTTATTTTTAATGGTTGTAATAATTAGTTCTAGTCTCTTTGCAAGTTTTATGATTATAATACTATATTGTCTGCGTTCACTATACTGTGCATTAGATCTCTAGGTGGTATTTGCCACTCATTGCAATTTTGTACCCTGAAACCACATCTGTCCTATTCCCTTCCTCCCCATCCCCTAGTAACCACCATTTTACTCTGTTGTAACCAGTTTGGCTTTTTTAGATTCTACATATAAGTGATATCATATCGTACTTGTCTTTCTCCGTATGACTTTTCTAACTTAGCATAATATATGTGCTCAAGGTCATCCATGTTGTTGCAAATGGCAGGACGTCCTTCTTTCTCATGGTGAAATAATATTCCATTGTATGTATGTATATATATATGGGCACTTAGGTTGTTTCTGTGTCTTGACTATTGTGAATAATTCTGCAATAAACATGGGAGAGTATATATCTCTTCGATATCCTATTTTCAGTTCCTTTGGGTGTACACCCAGAAGTGGAATTGCTAGATCTATTTTTAATTTTTTGAGGAACATCCATGTTGTTTTTCTTAATGGCTGTGCCAATTTACATTTCCACCAACAGAGTACAAGTATTCTCTTTTCTCCACATCCTTGCCAAAACTGGCTTTTGAAAGTCAGTGCAAGCTGGCTCCAGCAGACTATTGGTGTATTGTCTGTTTTTCTAGAATATAATCTCCATGAAAGAGCAATTTTATTATCCTCACTGCTATATTTCAACACTTAGGTTAAGGACTGGCACAATAAATAATCTGTTGTTCAACAATATTTGGAGAATAAATGAACTAATTAATATATTACTATGTGAGCCTTTAAAATATGTACGGAAGTACAGAATTTTAGAATCCATAATAGGAATCTTGGAACAAAAGGGTAAGAGTAACACTAGCTCAAGCGAACTTGACTGCAGGTATAACTGTCTTTCCCATCCTTCTTAATCAAGGAGTTGTTCCAATTCCCATTTGAATATATTCTTTTAAACCTCCCTAAATAGATTACCGAGAATATAGACATTTAAATTTATTCTGTTCATATTTAAATAATTTCATTTATGTTTAGTCTGGAAAAATGAATCTGAAGTTATTCCAGTATGTTGTGTTCTTTAAGCACTTGATATATGTCTAAAATGTTGTTCATGTCAAGAACATCTACAATTCAAATCATGACCTTCTTTTGGTTTGTACTATAATTTTAAAGTGACATAGACACGAAAAGGACTAGACTAAAAAACGTTAATAGTCATACGGCTATTCTTCACTTCTGTCTGTGATGATACTTGGTAATGTATTTTACTGAACAGGCAAGCAATGGAAAAAAGGTCTCCCTCACGCAAAATGTGGTAAAGTCTGCTTTCAGTAAGTGACTTTATTTACTACTTGCTTTTCATGGTCACTATTTGTAATACCATATTTATGCCCACTGCAGACATGAAGCCTGGAATAAGAAAAAGTTAAGCTTTCATCCTTCACACCTTTCATAGCGCTTTACTAATAGCTGCAGTTATTTTGCAACAATCCACCGTATGTTTAGGTTTAACAGAATCTTGGCTTAGTAATGAAGCACTTCATTAAAGTGTTGTTTATAGTGTTTCTATTCACAACTATCCCTCCATATATGCTTATGGTAGAGTTGTGTGGATGTTCTGCTGTCATCCATTCTCTGCTGTTGAGACAGATTCAGTGTATAGTGTCGGATTTTACTCTTGATGATTTTGCAGCTTTATTATTTGATGTTGAGTAATAGTAGTCAATTAAACTGTTCAAGAAGCCCTATGGATTCTGTTTTATGCCTTGGGTATCATAAATGAGTTAGAGCTTGATTCCATATTGATGAAATACTACTTATGTTTCCCAAAGATATATTGTTCTTTACAATTTGTTTCTAGACATTGTGGTCAATGTTCTATTGGATAGCAATTTTAGAATCAGAGTACAATGACATTTTGTAATAATTTAAATGGAAATGTGTGTAGGGTTTTTCTAGTGAAGGCTTTTACATAAATTAATTATGTTCAGGGCTGATAGAATGTTCACAGCAGGACATGTAGTACTACAGAAAATGTCCAGAAACATTTATTTGCTCTTTTTCAGGACAACTATAACCATGACTTTTCATGACGTTCATAACCTGCTTAACTGGATGAATTTCAGTGTCAGAAAATTGTTTTCTAAGTCAATTTTTAAGCTTTTCTCCCGCTTTCCTGTGCTGAGTCCTAATTTGATTAGCCTTGATTTTCCTCTAAGGGTGAGGGTTTTAAAAAAAACTTTTGCTTTGGTACAACCAATTAATTAGTCCTGCATGGAAAGGTTTGGAAAATCCACGAGCAGTCAAACTTGCTGACAGAGTAAAACACAATTTTGTGAAGGCAGCATAAAGGAGACAGTAAAATTCCCTAAGTGTTATCTGTGTGCCATGGATCCTTTTGGAGCTTCAGAAATCCAGCTCAGCACTTCATAAATCATTTTTGACTTGACATCACCAAAGTTCTATGATGATTTGGTATGTTTTGAACTCATAAAAAAACCAGGAGAAATCTAGGCAGGATACAAAGAACAAAGAACTTGTAGGGTGGTTTTGTAAGAACTTTATCCTATGTCCTCTTGAAATGGTCACCTTTCAGGCATATTTGTCATAACTGTTGGCACTCAGTCTTTAGAAAATGTCTATACAGTTATATGAGTGCCATCTCCTATCCTTATTTTAAAATCTTAGCCAGAATGATATCAGGCTCTGCAGTTTTCTCATTTTTCATTTCACTTACACTCTTCACACTTCACTGGCAAGTGAAGTCACCTCTTTAAAATTTGGGGTAAAGGCCAGCTTGACAAACCTTGTCAGAATTCTCTTTTTTGCAGATTTTCATTTCAGAGGAAGAATATGTGACTTAGACGTATTTAAGATTGTTACCTTGGTAGAAATTCCCAAGGAAATTAGAAATGATGAGGGATGTGTCACCTGTATTTATTAATGTTGAATGGTGGCTAGGTAGGTTCACACTTTAGGTGCTTATAGAAATTACTTCTGAGGTTCCTTAAATTGTTTCAGAGGTGGCATTCCATTTTTGATCACCTGTTCCATTGAATTTTAAAAAATAATTGATAATTATGTGTAAGACATTAAAAAACATCTATAGAGTATTCTACAGTTTCTACTGCTAGTAACTTATATCAGTTTTGGTGGTAAAACGAGGGCAAAATTAATTTTTTACAAAGCAAAATTAAATTTTCTTAGATGAGAATGTGGTTAGGTTAGAAATTGAGATATGGGACATATCTGTATAAAGGAGTTAGTTGAAATAGTCATAGACGTGGAAGGTATTATGCAGGGAGCAAAATTAAACAAAACTGGATCTATAGACTTGCTCCATAATTTACTAGTCATGTGAAGCGGAACAAGTTACCTAGTGTACTAGTTTTCCATTGCTATCGTAACAGATTACCACAGATTTAGTGGCTTAAAGCAACACAAATTTATTATCTTACATTTTAATAGGTTAGAAGTCTGACATGAGCTTCAGTGGCCTAAATCCAGGTGTGGGCAAGGTTGCATTCCCTTCTGAAGTTTCTTGAGGGGAATTCATTTCCTTGATTTTTCCAACTTCTGGAGATTACCTGTGTTCCTTGGCTTGTGGCCTTTTCTTCCATCTTCAAAGCCAGAAATGGGTTGAAGCTTTCTTATGTTCCATCTCTCTGGCCTCCTCTTTTGCTTCCCTCTTCTATTTTTAAGGATCTGTGTGATTATATTGGACCCATTCATACAATCCAGAATTATCATTCCATCTCAAGGTCTTTAACTAAATCATATCTACAAAATCCCTTTTGACATATAAGAGAATGTATTCAAAGGTTCCAAGGATTAAGATATAGACATTTTTGAGGAGCTATTATTCTTTCTACCACACAAATTAGGGTAACTCTCTCATTTCAATTTCTAATCAGTTCCTACCTACCTATCTCATAGGGTTCTTGTTAACAGAAACAAACTTCTCATGCTGAAGTGCCTGGCAAAAACTAAGCACTAAATAAAATGCTGCTTTCCCCAAAAAAAGATTATTAGGACATAGAACATTGGGACACACCTTTGTTAAAGAAATTCGAATTAAAAAGACCCACAGCAGGCGTACCCCACACAGTGCTCTCTTCTGAATATTCCTTTTGTCTTCACTCCCTTCTCTCCTATTGTTTACCTTCCATTTTAGGTAAAAAGCCATATTAGGAAAACATGTTTCTCTTTTTTTAAAAAAATCCCTAAATTATAAATAAATATCATTTTTCCAAAGATAAAGAGAGTTTCAGATGGGGGCGGGGGGAACAGTATAGTCAAAAGCTGTGGAGATCTCAAAGAAGATGAGGATGGAGGAAAAACCCATGAATTTTCCAAATGGGTTGCTGTAACTCTTCTGAAAGTGATTCAGATAGGGTGGTGAGTGTTGCATGGACTGCAGAGGGTTAAGTAGAGAGGAGGTATTAAGGAATAAACAAAAGAGAGTACAAACTACTCTTTTTTTTTTTTTTTACAAGCTACTCTTAAAGTCTCTAGAGAAGGACAAGGAAGTGGGGCAATATATAAGCATGAAAATAGCTGATGCTATTTCATTTGTAATGGCTAAAATTGAATAAGTGTTAAGTGGCTCTGATCTGTTGAAAGAATTCATGAACCAAGATCAGAAAGTTTCATCTGTCTTTGATTTGTTATTCTCCACTGTTAACATTCTATTTCTAACTCTTCTCATCACTACAAATCTTTGCTATTATTCCCCAAATGTTTTGAACTAGAGTGATTCATTCATGTCTGCAATGTCATAAATTTGAGAAGGTATAGGTTCTTCTTACCCTGATCACTATAGAAGCACACAAACAAAGGCAATCCTGGGTATTTCTCCAGGGTGGATAATTTTTAGAACGCAAGCTTTAAACCGTCACATTTCTGATTGTCTGTGATTCACACCAATATTGTCCTCTGTGATGGCTTCATTGAAAGGACTGTCATGTTCTGTGGGGGACTCAGCCTACCTGCTCTTTTACCAGTAGCTGGTGTGAAAGCCATGCTGTGCCAATGGCTCATTCACAGGAGGCAGGTCAATGTTTTGAAAACATAGATTGTTTCAGATAAGAGAGAAATATGTGAGGAGAGAACAGATGTCAAGGGCAGTGCTAAAGAAAAGGAAAATGCTTGTCTGAATTTTACCTGCAGCTAACATTTTTTAAAATGATAGCAATTTAATGAAGCATAGAGTACTAAATGCATTAATAAGCTGAGGGAGGACCTTACTCATTGCATCTTGGATTCCATTTATTCGTGTTCCTAGTTTTCTTAAGATGGGACTAAAATTTTGGACAAGCAATGCCCTTTAGAGTTGATAATTAATTTGAAAGAATTAAGATATATTTCTTGAGCTCAGAATGCAGTGTCTTCGCAGCATGAAGCAGAGTTAACCGTGTATCAAGATAATAAAGAAAATGCATTAAATATTTGCTTTTTAAGAGCAAGCACTGAATTACCAATAGTGTTAAAATCATTATGTAGGGCTTCCCTGGTGGTGCAGTGGTTGAGAGTCCACCTGCAGATGCAGGGGACACGGGTTCGTGCCCCGGTCCGGGAGGATCCCACATGCCGCGGAGCGGCTGCTCCCGTGAGCCATGGCCGCTCTACCTGCGCGTCCGGACCCTGGGCTCTGCAACGGGAGAGGCCACAGCGGTGAGAGGCCCGCATACTGCAAAAAAAGAGAAAAAAAAAATCATTATGTAAAAGAGAATCATTTGTTTATCAAAATGAGATATATTAGTAATCTTTCTAAAAATTCTCATTATGAAAATTTCCCAACATACACAGAAGTATGGAGAAGAATACCCTAGACCCACATGTAACCAACACCCGCCTGTAAGAATTAACTTGTGTCCCTTCTTGTTTCAAT
This sequence comes from Neophocaena asiaeorientalis asiaeorientalis, assembly GCF_003031525.2. NCBI lineage: Eukaryota > Metazoa > Chordata > Mammalia > Artiodactyla > Phocoenidae > Neophocaena > Neophocaena asiaeorientalis. Next base: position 7,378,909 of record NW_020174698.1, on the reverse strand, counting down.
TCTACATTTATCATACCCCACCCCACCCACCAGATTATTTGGAGGCAAATTCCATGCATATTACTTCCTCTATAATTCAGTATGTATCTCTGAAGGATACAGCTCTTTTGTAAACAAAAGCATTGTCACACCTAAAAATTAATACTATTACTACTACTTCTTTAATACTAGCAAATATTCAGTCAGTATCAGAATTCATCACATTTACCTCCAAATTTTTTAAACAGCTGATTGAATTTTTTTTTTTTTTAAGAAATTTATGAAATTCAGCCTTCAGTAGGAGTTCTGTAGGAGTTGTTCCACGTGTGGATGTATTTCTGGTGTATCCGTGGGGAGGAAGGCGATCTCCGCATCTTACTCTTCCGCCATCTTCAAGGTCCCCCCGATTGAATTTTTTGAACAGCTGAAGTTACATACTGCATTTATTTGATATCTCTTAAGCTTTCTTAATCTATAACCTCATTATTTTTTATTTTCTTGCAATTTATTTTTGGAAGAAGCGATATGGTTTGTCTAGTAAAGGTTCTCACATTCTGGATTTTGCTAATTGTATTCCTGTGGTGCTGTTTTCATGCTCCTTGGATACCTCATTTCCTGTAAACTGATAGTTAAAAATGTAGAGATCCACTCTGATTTGGGTTCACTTTTCTGGCACGATTAATCGTAGATGGTGCTGTGTTTATAGATGGTGCTGTGTTCTCTCTTTTGGGGACGTTAGTGGCCATGATGACCATTAGTCCCACCACAGATCCATCATTTCAAAAAAGGCCCTCTTAGTAAACAGCAGCATCCAGTATAGCTGAATATTCTCTACGTTGATTATTTTTCATTTAATAATACATCTCTGCATCTGTTGTTCTTTCATTTCAGGTTCTCTTGGCTATTCTTTCTCATTAATTTTTCCAAATCAACTTTATAATCAACTTGTCCAGCTTTAGGGGGAAAATAAACCTAACATTTTAATAAGAAATTAAATTGCTTTAGATTTGTGTATTAACTTAGAGAGAGCAGAAAAAGTAACTCTTGTTACTTTTCAGAACTAGAAGTTGAGATTTTCTTCCTTGCCTAGTGAGGTGGAACAGTCCTTCAAATACTTTCCCATGAGTAGTTAGACATTGATAAAAACCCTTAAAAAAAACTTTCAACAAATAATTGAATATTTTATCTTCAAAGGATTATTAGTCATCCAGGTAGATTATTATTTCTTAGAAATTCTGGAGTGGTAGATTAATTCATTTTCAAATGTATAAACTTTACATGAGTTTAATGTGAGTATAAAAAATCTGTTTTAATTGAGGGCAGAGTGTTTCTGTTCCTCTGGCGACTCGGGAGCCACTTACCCTGAGGTGAAATGGCACATTTGCTTACCTGCAACTCACTAAATTCACGCTGAGCAGTTGTAGTATACACTTGGGGGGAGGAGAATAAATGGGCTGCACATTATAACTGAGTGACAATCTCAAGTCATTTCCATCTTTGAAATCATTGTAAATGAATTTGTCTGAAAGCACAGGCAGGCAAGGAGCTATCCTTCTGGACCCGCCACCACATTATTCTAGGTTTATTGAAGTAAGTGTAAATTTACAAGGGACATAAAACTGACTCAAAATGTAATGATTAGAGTTATTTGTAGGTTAATTTTTTTTAAGTTTAAAGCATCATTTAAAAGCTTCTGTTGTTGGAACTTGATCCAATAAGTCCAGTAATAATATTTTCAAAATCTGTATAATAAGTTTTAAGATTATAATGAGCCACTTGTTTTCTGTGATTGCTCAGAAATTTTTGCTGGGGAGTAAGAATTTGGTTACATGTGGTTGGGTGGGCGCATCTTTGAGTGAAGCCTCTATTAAACTCAGAATTTCGATGAATTTCCTACATTCAGCCCCGCTTCTCATCCCTGCTTCTGGTCAGACCTGCCTTTGTGAGTTTCTGCTGGACTTGACCCAGGGCAAGTACTGAGTACTTTAGGCCATGATCTCTGCTCTCCCTCCTCAGCTGACTCTCATTGACCTTCCAGAAAAATACTGAAACCTCCTCATGCTCTTATCTTTGTTGTTATTGGTTTCCTATTTATTTATTTATCCTCTTTTTAGGTCTCAGGTGAAAGATTAGGTAACACATGAACCCCATCTATCAACTCAAAACACCGAGACATGCACACATTTCTGTAAGGCTTCCCCGATTATTCTAGTGGGTACTAAGCTTGAAACTCATGATTCCAAGGATCCTTTCAGGTTCTGATATTGTATAACTCTCATTGCTTTCTGAAAGCCAACATACCTATATGAATAAATAAGAGTATTTGACAAACATATACTAGAACTAAGAATACACAGGAGTGTTCAAAACATATTAGAGATGACATCACAGCTTGTGGAAATGTTTAAATCCATAACATTGGCAAGAGCAGGTAGTAGAATATTGCAAAGCCTCTTTCACAACTAAGCAATTTTGTTATGTGGACAACTGTTTGCTATAGGAAGTTCACAGACAGATAGCAACAGGGGGAGGGAGGCAGAACTTATCAGTGGGCAGAAGTTAGATGGCCATGTGTTTTTCTCTTGACAAACTTTCTCTATGAGAAAGTTGAAGTACCATCTTCCACAGAGAGTGGCCTTTATTAATAGTTTTATGGCTTTCATGGGGGATCAGCCTATAGGAAACGGAGGTCCTCTGTCCTTGTTACATCATTAAGGAGTCCTACTTTGGCCTGGCTCTCTTAACTGTGTGCCAGTGACACTCAAAAGTCTCACTAAAATCTCCAAAACACAATACTCTTTGGTAGCATTTTCCTAGATCCATGAACCTTCTGAGGACAAAAGAACTGGGATAAAGTAGGTTCCTGAAAGTCATAGCAGAGAATATTTTTCAAAAATTCAGACTCAGCAATGCATGTGCTAGAAATTGGTTCTGGAGGTCAGACTTACCCACATGGGTTACAGGTGAGCTAATGTATATCCTGTCCTAGGACAGTGGCCAAAGTTCCTAGGCTGTTCACTTCCGGCTGTGAGGTCTCCTCCTATAATGTGAAAAAGATGAGAAAGCATCAGTGCGTATGATGGTCGTTGCATGTTACTTGTTACTTTGGGACAAGGATTCTTCAGAAAGACTGTATTCTTCATTTCCACCCTAAATGAGATCGGGTTCTTAATACTCTAGGAACATCTAATTTAATGCTACATCAGTGACATATGATTATAATTACATGATATTTTATTAGGTGATGCACAAATGGAGTATGAAATAGAAAGTTCTCTTTGTTACAGTAAAATGTCAAACATTTGGTATTATTTCAAAAAATATTTGGGATTTTTTTTTAGTTACCAAGTTTGTAAAATGTGCCCTCCAAAAATGTGGGTATTGTGTATTGGTGTCTACGGTTTATAAAAGCCTAGCCATCATAGCATTTTTGTACTTATAATGAGGTGTTTGCTTTCCTTGTTGCACCCCATACAGATTGAGTTTTTTTCCATCTGGAAATAAGGTTTTATAACTACTGATTTTGAAGAGCCTTTATACTGAAAACACAGGACAGAGTTAATAAAAGTAGCATGAGTACGTTAGAGAATTATTCTATTCAAGTCATTAAAATTTTGGCATACTTAGAAAATCACTCTTAGAATTTTCACAGCCTTTGCCTGACGCCTTCAAAGAATACTTCTATTCATTGTGTTTTCCAATAATGCTGTCTACCACATTTTTAAAAGTTTATTCAAAATACTACATGCTAACTAATTTAATTAATTTTGCGTGAAATGTGAAAGAATCCATAGAAGATAAATGAAAGAAGGATATTATTTTGAAATGGGGTGACATATTCTTGAAGGCAATGACTGCTTTTCCATGTCACTTAATGTAGGCTGTTATGTTGAATTATAGAAGGAGTCTGTGTGGTTTCTAGTATAACTTCTTTTCATGGATTTCATCTATTATTCCAGAGCCAGCACAGAAGCTCCTAAGTCATAAATCCATGTTGTAGCTCCAAGACAATTTGGCCTTTTCCTATATTTGCTTGCTGAGTTGTTTCTAAACAAAGTACTTTACCCATACATCAGTGTATCTTTATTTTTCTTATTTGTACTTGTGATCTCTAGTTATGCTTTGATATTTCTCTTTTGGTTTTCCACTAAGAGAATATCTGTGCATTCTTTTTTCTGGATAGAAATTTGCTAATTTACAATATTTATATAGATTGTTTTTTCCAAAGACCACACAGTATTTGATATTCGTTATCTTTCCATGGTTTTGACTTTGGAAAAGAAACACTGGGAAACAGAGGGTAAAAGAGTTTAAGAAATTTGTTCAACTCATAGAGATGTAATAGGACGAACATTACAAGCAATGTATGCCTTAGTTCCTACAAGTGACAAAATATGCTGGTTGACTGAAATTCAGGCTCTAACAAACAGAAAAGAAAGTGTTAAGCTAGTAGAAGTAACATGGAAGCATGTTGCAATGATTTTGGTTATTCAGTTAAAACTAATAAATATTGAATGCACACTATTTCAAAAGAATTATAATAAGGTATAATAAGGATTGTAGCATCTCTGCCCTTTAGGAGCTCACAATTTATTTATTCATATTCTTTACCATTTTATAGACTTTGTCACGAATAATTTAGGATTACCAGAAATTAGGAACAGGGTATTTCAGATTTTTAATAGGATGAAATATCTCTCTGTTCTATCAGATTAATCAATAGGTTTGACCTTCAGTGAATTCCTTTTTAAAGAGGTTCCATGTGTATGAGTTATTGAATACAGAGTGTCTAAGAGAAATAATTCCTTATGAATAACACCTAAAAAATGCAGAAGTAGCAAATACTTTAGATTATGATTGCTAGAGTATATTCCATTTTACTCCTACTCTTGTCCTTTCTTCAATACTTTTAAAAATACTTCTTTATTTTAAAAATAATTCTATTAAAAACCAAGACATTTATATTAATGCAATTAATATAGCAGGTTATTAGATGAAATTTAAAAGTTCTTCTTATCTCTTTGACTCTTGATTGCCAAACCCCATTGGTCACAGCTTTAAGATGTCCATATCTACCCTTCCCCAAAATGTCTAAGTGTATTCCAATAATTATAGACACATACGGGCTTCCCGCGTGGCGCAGTGGTTGAGCGTCCGCCTGCCGATGCAGGGGACACGGGTTCGTGCCCCGGTGCGGGAGGATCCCGCATACCGCGGAGGGGCTAGGGCCCCTGAGCTCAGGGCCGCTGAGCCTGACCGTCCAGAGCCTGTGCTCCGCAACGGGAGAGGCCACGGCAGTGAGAGGCCCGCATACCACAAAAAAACAAAACAAAACAAACAAAAAAAAAAAATTATAGACACATAGGCATATATGTGTGTATATCTGCAATTACACTTATCTATATACCTTTGTAAATATAAATTCATAATATTTCCCACCTGGAGTGTTAGTCAATAAACTAGAATTGGTCAAAGCCCAGACTAATCAGAGACGATGTCTTGGCTATTCCTTGCTATCCCAAGGTTAACCAGATGATCTCAGGAGAGAGAAGGCATTTGGAAGGCTTGGGCATCAGTGATTTACCAACTACAGAAGTATTTCAGTATTTTAATTACCAGTATTTCCACAACTGTGCCTAAGATGCAAATACCATCCGTACTTTCAGTCATATGATGGCTCGTGATTCTCCCCTTAGTGCACACAGACAGAAATGCTCACATCCTACTAAAGATCTCAAAAGACCAGCATGAGAGCCACCTGTCTTATGTTTTTTTTTAAACATCTTTATTGGAATATAATTGCCTTACAATGGTGTGTTAGTTTCTGCTTTATAACAAAGTGATCAGCTATACATATACATATATCCCCATATCTCCTCCCTCTTGTATCTCCCTCCCACTCCCCCTATCTCACCCCTCTAGGTGGTCACAAGCAGTGACCTGATCTCCATGTGCTAGGTGGCTACTTCCCACTAGCTATCTATTTTACATTTGGTAGTATATATATGTCCATGCCACTCTCTCACTTCATTCCAGCTTACCCTTCCCCCTCCCTGTGTTCTCAAGTCCATTCTCTACGTCTGCAGTTTTATTTTTCCCAGCACCACTTATTGAAGAGGCTGTCTTTTCTCCATTGTATCTTCTTGCCTCCTTCATCAAAAGTAAGGTGACCATATGTGTGTGGGTTTATCTCTGAGATTTCTATCCTGTTCCATTTATCTATATTTCTGTTTTTGTGCCAGTACCATACTGACTTGATTACTGTAGCTTTGTAGTATAGTCTGAAGTCTGGGAACCTGATTCCTCCAGCTCTATTTCTTCTCTGAAGATTTCTTTGGCTATTAGGGGCTTTTGTGTTTCCATACAAATTGTGAAATTTTTTGTTCTGGTTCTGTGAAAAATGCCATTGGTAGTTTGATAAGGATTGCATTGAATCTGTAGATTGCTTTGGGTAGTATAGTCATTTTCACAGTGTTGATTCTTCCAATCAAAGAACATGGTATATCTCTCCATCTCTTTCTATCATCTTTAATTACTTTCATCAGTGCCTTATAGTTTTGTGCATACAGGTCTTTTATCCCCTTAGGTAGGTTTATTCCTACGTATTTTATTCTTTGTGTTTCAATGGTAAAATGGAGTGTTTCCTTAACTTCTCTTTCAGATTTTTTGTCATTAGTGAATAGGAATACAAGAGATTTCTGTGCATTAATTTTGTATCCTGCTACTTTAACAAATTCATTGATTAGCTCAAGTAGTTTTCTTGTAGCATCTTTAGGATTCTCTATGTGTAGTATCATGTCATCTGCAAACAGTGACAGCTTTAATTCTTCTTTTCTGATTTGGATTCCTTTTATTTCTTTTTCTTCTCTGAGTGCTGTGGCTAAAATTTCCAAAACTGTGTTGAATAACAGTGGTGAAAGTGGACAACCTTGTTTTGTGCCTATCTTTGAGGAAATGGTTTCAGTTTTTCACCATTGAGAACGACGTTGGCTGTGGGTTTGTCATATGTGGCCTTTATTTTTTTGAGGTAAGTTCCCTCGATGCCAACTTTCTGCAGGTTTTTTTTTTTTTTTATCATAAATGGGTGTTGAATTTCGTCAAAAGCTTTTTCTGCATCTATTGAGATGATCATATGGTTTTTCTCCTTCAATTTATTAATATGATATATCACATTGATTGATTTGCGTATATTGAAGAATCCTTGCATTCCTGGGATAAACCCTACTTGATCGTGGGGTTTGATTCTTTTATTGTGCTGTTGGATTCTGTTTGCTAGTATTTTGTTGAGGATTTTTGCATCTATGATCATCAGTGATATTGGGGTGTAGTTTTCTTTCTTTGTGACATCTTTGCCTGGTTTTGGTATCAGGGAGATGGTGGCCTCATAGAATGAGTTTGGGAGTGTTTCTTCCTCTGCTATATTTTGGAAGTGTTTCAGATAGGTGGGTGTTAGCTCTTCTCTAAATGTTTGATAGAATTCACCTGTGAAGCCATCTGGTCCTGGGCTTTTGTTTCTGGGAAGATTTTTAATCACAGTGTCAATTTCAGTGTTTGTGATTGGTCTGTTGATATTTTCTATTTCTTCCTGGTTCAGTTTTGGAAGGTTGTTCTTTTCTAAGAATTTGTCCATTTGTTCCAGGTTGTCCATTTTATTGGCATATAGTTGCTTGTAGTAATTTCTCATGATCCTTTGTATTTCTGCAGTGTCAGTTGTTACTTCTTTTTTATTTCTAATTCTATTGATTTGAGTGTTGAATTCTATTGTTTTAAGTTTGTTTTTGTAGGTCTTTTTCTTTTCTTGTGCTTTCCTGCCTAGAGTCGTTCCTTTAGCATTGGTTATAATGCTGGTTTGGTGGTACTGAATTCTCTTAGGTTTTTCTTGTCTGTAAAGGTTTTAATTTCTCTGTCGAATCTGAATGAGATCCTTGCTGGGTAGAGTAATCTTGGGTGTAGGCTTTTCCCTTTCATCGCTTTAAATATGTCCTGCCACTCCCTTCTGGCTTGCAGAGTTTCTGTTGAACGATCAGCTGTTAACCTTATGGGGATTCCATTGTATGTTATTTGTTGCTTTTCCCTTGCTGCTTTTAATATTTTTTCTTTGTATTTAGTTTTTAATAGGTTGATTACTATGTGTATTGGCTTGTTTCTCCTTGGATTTATCCTGTATGGGGTCTCTGTGCTTCCTGGACTTGATTGACTATTTCCTTTTCCATATTAGGGATGTTTTCAACTACAGTCTCTTCAGATATTTTCTCAATCCCTTTCTTTTTCTCTTCTTCTTCTGGGACCCCTATAATTCGAATGTTGGTGGGTTTAGTGTTGTCCCAGAGGTCTTTACCACTGTCCCAATTCTTTTCATTCTTTTTGCTTTATTCTGCTCTGCAGTAGTTAGTTCCACTATTTTGTCTTCCAGGTCACTTATCTGTTCTTCTCCCTCAGTTATTCTGCTATTGATTCCTCCTAGAGCATTTTTAATTTCATTTATTATGTTGTTCATCATTGTTTGTTTGCTCTTTAGTTCTTCTAGATCCTTGTTAAACGTTGCTTGTATTTTCTCCATTCTATTTCCAATATTTTGGATCATGTTTACTATCATTATTCTGAATTCTTTTTCAGGTAGACTGCCTATTTCCTTTTCATTAGTTTGGTCTGGTGGGTTTTTACCTTGCTCCTTCTTCTGTTTGTTTCTCTGTCTTCTCATTTTGCTTAACTTACTATGTTTGATGTCTCCTTTTTGCAGGATGCAGGTCTGTAGTTTTCACTGTTTTTGGTGTCTGCCCCCAGTGGCTAAGGTTGGTTCAGTGGGTATGTAGCCTTCCTAGTAGAGGGGACTAGTGCCTTTGTTCTTGTGGGTGAGGCTGTGTCTTGTCTTTCTGGTGGGCAGGACCACGCCCGGTGTTGTGTTTTGGGGTGTTTGTGATCTTATTATGATTTTAGCAGCCTCTCTGCCAATGGGTGGGGTTGTGTTCCTGCCTTTCTAGTTGTTTGGCATAGGGTGTCCAGCACTGTCACTTACAGGTCATTGAGTGGAACTGGGTCTTTTTTTTTAATTTTATTTATTTTTGGCTACATTGGGTCTTCATTGCTATGTTCGGGCTTTCTCTAGTTGTGGAGAGCGGGGGCTACTCTTCATTGTAGTGCGCGGTCTTCTCATTGTGGTGGCTTCTCTTGTAGCAGAGCATCAGCTCTAGGCACACGGGCTCCAGTAGTTTTGGCACGCAGGCTCAGTAGTTGTGGCTTGCGGGCTCTAGAGCACAGGCTCATTAGTTGTGGCACATTGGCTTAGTTGCTCCTCAGCTTGGGGGATCTTCCCGGACCAGATCTCGAACCCGTGTTCCCTGCATTGGCAGGCGGATTCTTAACCACTGCACCACCAGGGAAGCCCAGAGCTGGGTCTTAGCATTGAGATGGAGATCTCTGGGGGTGCTTTTGCGGTTTGATATTACATGGAGTTGGGAGGTCTCAGGTGGGCTCATGTCCTAAGCTCAGCTGTCCCACCTCAGAGGCACATGCGTGACACCTGGCCGGGGCACCAGGACCCTGAGAGCCACATGACACAGAAGAAAAGGGAGAAGAAAGAAAGAAAGAAAGAGAGAGAGAGAGAGAGAGAGATGGAGGGAAGGAAGGAGGAAGGAAGGCAGGAAGGGAGAAAATAAAAGAAAAAGAAATAAAAGAATTTTTTTAATCATTAAAAATTAAAAAAATTAAAATTTAATTAAAAGAAAGAAAGAAGAGAGCAACCAAACCAAAAAGCAAATCCACCAATGATAACAAGCACTAAAAACTATACTAAAAAAAACAAAACAAAACAAAAAAAAGGACAGGCAGAACCCTAGGACAAATGGTAAAAGCAAATTATACAGACAAAATCACACAAAGAAGCATACACATACACATTCACAAAAAGAGAAAAAGGAAAATATATATAAATATATATATCTATACATTAAAAAACAAAAGGAAGAGAGCAACCAAATCAATAAACAAATCTACCAGTGATAATAAATTCTAAATACTAAACTAAGATAAACATAAAATCAGAAACCAGTCTGTCGCATATAGCAAGCCCCAAGTCTACAGTTACTCTCAAAGGCAACTGCCTCAATTTTGGGATGATTCATTGTCTGTTCAGGTATTCCACAGTTGCAGGGTACATCAAGTTGATTGTGGAGATTTAATCAGCTGCTCCTGAGGCTGCTGGGAGAAATTTCCCTTTCTCTTCTTTGTTTGCACAGCTCCTGGGGTTCAGCTTTGGATTTGACCCCACCTCTGCATGTAGGTCACCTGAGGGCATCTATTTCCGCCCAGACAGGAGGGGGTTAAAAGAGCAGCTGATTCGGGGGCTCTAGCTCACTCAGGCTGGGGGGAGGGAAGGGTGCAGAGTGCGGGGCGAGCCTACGGTAGCAGATGTCGGCATGACGTTGCAACAGCATGAGGCGCGCCGTGTGGTCTCCCGGGGAAGTTGTCCCGGGACCCTGGCAGGGGTGGGCTGCACAGGCTCCCAGGAGGGGAGTTGTGGATGGTGACTTGTACTTGCACACAGGCTTCTTGGTGGCTGCAGCAGCAGCCTTAGCATTTCATTCCCAGCTCTGGTGTCTGTGCTGATAGCCGTGGCTTGCGCCCGTCTCGAGCTCGTTTTGGCGGTACTCTCAATCCAGTCTCCTCGTGCACCCCGAAACAGTGGTCTCTTAGGCAGTTCCAGACTTTTTCCTGGACTCTCTCCCAGCTAGCTGTGGCGCACTAGCCCCCTTCAGGCTGTGTTCACGCAGCCAACCCCAGTCCTCTCCTGGGATCTGACCTCCGAAGCCCGAGCCTCAGCTCCCACACCCCATCCATTCTGGCGGGTGAGCAGACGAGCCTCTCAGGCTGGTGAGTGCTGGTCGCCACTGATCCTCTGTGCGGGAATCTCTCCGCTTTGCCCTCTGCACCCCTGTAGCTGCGCTCTCCATTGTGGCTCCAAAGCTACCCACCCCGCCCCGCCACCCACTGTCTCTGCCAGTGAAGGGGTTTCCTAGTGTGTGGAAACTTTTCCTCCTTCACAGCTCCCTCCCCGAGGTTCAGGTCCCATCTCTATTCTTTTGTCTCTTTTTTTTTCTTTTCTCTTTTGCCCTACCCAGGTACATGGAGAGTTTCTTGCCTTTTGGGAAGTCTGAGGTCTTCTGCCAGCATTCAGTAGGTGTTCTGTAGGAGTTGTTCCACATGTAGATGTATTTCTGATGTATCTGTGGGGGGGAAGGTGATCTCCATGTCTTACTCCTCTGCCATCTTGAAGGTCTCCTGTCTTACGTCTTATATATCAACCTTTCATATTTTTAAATTAAATCCCTTAAAGTGTACCATAGACAGTGTAGATGTATTCCTGAAAGTCTCATGTCAAAACTATGTAGCAAGTAAGGTTTATTTTCAGAACATTCCTTTCAAGCTCCCTTCTAAGCAGACCCTTAATCACATTTTAGCGGATTTGTCCTCCAGTTGTATCCTTTCAATGACCCCAGTCACCCAGAGCTTAGGGTTGACAAGCTCCTTGTACCTCACTGAATTTACTAAAAAGAAGATATACCACTGCTTTATTATTAGTGTACTCATTATATATCTCATTATTACAATATATTATCAATTCATAGATGGTGGGACAATAACTTAAACTACTTTGTATCTACCTTTCTACCCAGAACATTGCAAATAAATGTCATTCGGTAATGTTTGTGCATTGTTCTTTTGGATTGAATTGGTAAAGACACATATGGACCATCGCAAAATATCCAGAATATTTATTTTTTACCTCTTCAAATATTTTGTAGTTTTGAACATAGAGGATTGCTATATTTCCCTCAATTGTCACTCTGTTGATTTACAGTCACTTGATGCCCTTATTTTCCTTTTCTTTAACACATGTTTACCTCTTATACAGAAGGTACAGAAACCCTTCATTGAATATGTTCCAGTTTCAAACAGTTGTCTGCATGTACTAGAATTTCCTCCCCGTTATTTTCTATTTGGGGATGTAAAGGAAATGACATTTATTGAGTATTTATAGCCAAGCCTTTTGCTAGGTATTTTTGCATACATTATCTCATTTAATCGAAATTGTCTCTCAGTAGTGTACTTAATGTACTTATTATTGACCCTAATTTGCAGATAAGGGAGCTAGGAGTTGACAAAGTAAAATAATCTGCCCGAGGTCACAGAAATGCTGGGACCACAATTTGAATACAAGATTGTGCCTCTGAATCACTATGTTGTTTTTGCTGTACCACAGTAATGGATGGTACTTGTCTGAGGATTAGGTGACATAAGTAACTGTTTTCTAATCTATCAAGCACTATCCACACATGGAATTTCTAACTCATGTATTATAATTTCCAGCAGAGTAAGGTGAGTAAATTGGTATGTAATAAATGTTTTAACTGATTGTGATTATAATAGAACTTCAAAAATTACGTGAAATGATGTTAATGAGTTATTAGAGAACTAAAATCCACAAAATGGAACATCTCATCTTAGCCAAAAGGTATGAATATGTAACAGTAAAAATATTTTTAGAGAATATCATAGGGTTATGGAATAATATCTGAATAAAATCTATTGTAGCCTTAGGTAGGCCTTATATTTGATATGTAATAGTGAGAACACTTTGGAATTCAGAGTTACATGTTGTTGTTGTCACTCTTCCCCAGGTGTTCCAGATTGCGTATGTGATTGTGAAAGCAGCTAATTCCCCTCGGCCTGGAAACTGGATTTTGGAACGCTCACTTGATGATGTGGATTATAAGCCCTGGCAGTATCATGCTGTGACAGACACAGAGTGCCTAACACTCTACAATATTTATCCCCGCACTGGACCACCGTCATACGCCAAAGACGATGAGGTCATCTGCACTTCATTTTATTCCAAGATACACCCCTTAGAAAATGGAGAGGTAAGATGAGAAAACTCACCCTCAGTACATTTAAGGTGGCAAAATAGGCCTGTCATAAAAACTAGAATATATCAGTCATAATGTCAGGGAGATTTTAAAATAGGATTTAGCAGAAGTACATTTTAAATAACTTATTAAATAAAAGGGAAAAACTGAAAGTGATTAGAATTTTAACTGCCTTCCTCTAGTGTGTTATCTCCCACTTCCAATAAAGATCAGAGAAGAGGGAATGGGCTTAAGTTGGAAAGTCAGTGATTAATTTTACATATAAAGAGACTTTAATTTTAAATATAAAGATACTTTTCTAACACTGTGGCTTGCTAATAATTGGAGGAGGATTGAGACCTTAAAAGAGGGCCTAGATCTGTGTGTACTCTGGTCTGAAGATGGGGACAAAAGAGGTAAATTTGGGAAGAAATAATAATTCACCTGAAGGACCTAAAGAGAAGGAAATTTTGTCAGTTTTGGTATGTTTTTCTGCTGTCACAACATAGTGCTGCAGTGGGGTTTCTTTCCTTTGTTCAGGCTTTGCTTATTATATGCTTAATTCAGAAGCGTTCAATTTCTCCGTAGCATTTTTTTTGTAGGGGTAAGATTTTAGATTCATTCATTGCTTTTCAGCCACAGAGTCAAACCATGACTTCACCTCTACCAGCTGTGTGATCTTGAATCAGTGACTTAAATTCTCTGTGCCTTAGTTTCATCTCCCATAAATTGGAAACAATAACAATAGTTCTTATGATTATCAAGGAGATTAAAGGAATTATTATGTTTAAAACATTAGAACAGTGCTGACAGACATATACACTATTGCTTTGTAAGCATTAGCTATTTTTGTTGCTCTTGTTATAATAATAATTACAACAACAACTATTGAGATTATTGTTTGTGTTGGTAAGTCGTAGTCATAGTAGTATTAGCCTCCTCTCAAATACCCAAACCTAGACTTAGTGACTTTTTTGGATTCTCTAGTTATATTTCCCTAATCAGACTCCCTTCAGTATATACGGCCTAGCTCTTTTTTTCCTACCTGTTTGTATACATCTCTATTTATATTCATGTCTGATATTCTCTCCTCACCAGTTCACACACCTAAAGCTGGTATCATTTTTTATATTCACAGTTTCAGAAAATCCATATTCATACACTATCATGCCCACCTCCACCAATCTAGGGTTATCTCTTTAAACACTTCTGGGGGCAAGTTAGAGTTTTGACATAAATCTATCACACTCTCTTTTGGCACTATTATTCTATGAATGTATACCAGTGCCTCACTATATTTCAATTTCATGTTCAAAAATATCAGTTTTGGGCGAAAAGAAATCCAAATGGTGCTCTCAGCAGAGATTCCAATCTGCCAAATGACAAGGAGTCAAAAGCAGTGAGTCAAACAGCTGTTCAGCCTGCTTTGTGCCCAGAGGCATCCAAAGTCCTGGCCAGATTGGCCTGAGGATATGGGAGTACGGAGGAGTGCAGAGAGACTATATTTGAGTTGAATTTGTATTATTTTTCTCCTGGATCCAGTGTTTACCCAGAACCAATAATTATCTAATATTTATAAAGCTGTTCTTTACCTTTAAAAAAATGGTCTAATTCGGAAATTTGTTGAACAATGTAAAATGTACCCAGATAGATATGTAACATACAAGTTACATGTATATCCCTGAAGCATGCTCTCCCTATAATGATGGTGGTTCTCCATCCTTTAGACGGTGTCAACTTGACAACATGGAACAAACAGACATTCTATTTGTTTGTGTTTAACTGGCTATGCTGTATTAGACATTCACTAAAAAGTAATCATTGATGGTGACTTTTAAGAACAACTTATTCAACTTTCTCTGTGACATGCTTTTGTAAGTCTATTTTTCTCTCATTGGAAAGTGGATGAGGTGAGGAACAGAAAGTAAATTCAAAATATTTGATGTAGAATGATAGTATTTAAGAATATGAATTAAATTCAGACCTCTCCTAGAATACCTGCTTCATTTTATATTTTATGCTGTGAAACGTATTACTTTTTGGAATGAACAGGTCCAGCAAAGGTAGGTGATAATCTCCCAAGACTCCCAGATCCACTGGTGACAAAGCTGAGATAAGAATCCAGGTCCCCTGACTCCTAGGTTAGTGTTTCTTTCAGACTGAAGACTGGAAGTCGATTTTTTAAAAAAAGTTGGTGATAGCTAAACTCAAATAATGGTTTAGAAGAGATATAGAGATAGATATGCTGGATCCATTAAAATAGAAAGATTCTTAATCCTGAGATATCGTGATATAGAAGAATGTACATGGGACTGGAAGACTGGGCTCTGCTTCTGGCTCTAGTTTTTGTGGGATGTTGGGCAGGTCACTTAATCTCTGAGTTTGAATTTCTTTAATACATGAATTAGTTTTATATATAAATTGTCCTAAGGCATCTTTCAGTTCTAAAGTAATAGTTTTGGATATCAACTACAATATAACATGTGGGAATAATTTTGGGATGCTTGTCTCCAATATTTCCCAGACAAGTGACTATGAAATAAATCCTACTATCATTAAATTTCAGTTTTAAAATGATTCACTTTTGAGTACCATCTGAAATCTAATTACTAGGTGCTTATGTTCAGAACTTCCCAGAGAAGTGACATTCAAATAAAAACCAAATATGTAAACCAGTAAATGCAAAATGATAGTATAAATGCCACAGAAGAAGTGTGTACAGAAAATGGTAACGTCCCTCTGGGTGAGCCAAAGGAGCCACATTGAGAAGATGAATTCTCAGAGTACAGGGAAACAGAAACAAAAGTTTCTTAGTATCTCAAAAGTTTCAAAGGCAATATGCAAATTCCAATATGCCCTATGACTTAAACTAGGCATATAACAAGACTTCACCTCCATTGTTGAAGGATATTTTTATATCCTTATTTTTTATAAGGATATTTTTATTGGGTATAGAACTGTAGGATTCTTATTGTTTTTTGGCATATTTTATTGTCTTCTGGTTTCCATTGTTTATGTGGAAAAGGTAACTATTTAATAGTTGTCCTTTGTAAAGTCTTTTATTTCTTTAAAGATTTTTATCTTTGTTTTTCACTAGTTTTACTGTGATGCTCCAGATCTGCACTGCCCAATACAATCTTTATTAGACATATGTGGTTATTAAATTTATATTTCAATTAATTCAAATGAAATTAAAATTCAGTTTCTCAGTTGCACAGCCACACTTCAAGTGCTCAATAGCCACATGTGACTAGCAGCTACCGCACTGGATTGCACAGAATAGATCATTTCTATCATTGCCTAAAGTTCTATTGGGCAGTGTTGCTATAGATGATAGCTTTCTGTTTTCTAGATAGGGATTTATTTGGTTGGTATATCTGCAGAGTGATGTCTTTCATCAGTTCAAGAACGAATTCAGCCACTAACTCTCCAAATATTGCTTCTTCCCCATTATCTCTCTTCTATAAATATGATTTAGAATAATTTAGAACTTCTCACAGTATACACTATGCATCTTACACTCTCTTTTATTTATAGTCATCCTTTTGGCTTTCTGTCCTTCATTCTAGATATTTTCTTCTTGCTTACTTTGAGTTCACAATATCTCTCTTCAGCTATGTAAAAACTACTATTGAAACCAATCATAAAATTCTTAATTTCATGTATTATATTTTTCAGTTCTAGAATTTCTCTTTGGTTCATTTAAAATAGTTTGGTATCTAGTTTTATATCAAATTTTTATATACCTATTGAATTTTTAATAAAAGTATATTCAAATTTTCAATATTCTATTTTTATCTCCTTGAGCATAAAGTAACAATTATTTGAGTTCTCATTTTATAATTCTAATATCTGACCTTTGTGAATATATTTTATTTCTGTTTCATTTGCCGATTCTTTCTTATGCTGTATTGTATCCTCACATTCTTGATTATTTTTGCATATCAGAAGTTGTATTTGAAAAACTGTGTGTAGAAATAATTTAGGCCTAAGAAATTATCTTTACCTTATGAGGATTTTCTGATGCTTCTGCTAGGCAATGGCAATATGGATCATCTTAATCCAATTTCTGGGATACTTAGATGCCTCAAAGCTGTGCTGAACTCCCATGACAGCTGATTTAATTCTAGTTTATCCCCATTCTAGGCTTCCTGTCTTTGAAGTCCAAACTAAAGTGTGTGGAATTTACCTAAGTCTCACCCAAAAGTTCCGGAATCCAACTTTTGTCCTCCTAGTACAGCAAGACTGTCAAAGCACTGCTCGGTCTCTGAGCCATGTCTTCTGAACAGGGAAATGTCCACAGGACAAAAGCTGTCACAATACACTAATTGTCTCTATAGACATCAGTCTTCTCCTTGATATTGAGAAGTTGATTCTTTATCTTCCTGATAGCTGTCATATGGCTTTACATAAATGTTTTTATATATTTTGTCCAGTTGATCTAGTTGTTATCAATGACAGTGTTAGCACTAACGATATAATTTACTATAAACAGAAGCATAGTCTCATATGCACTGTTTAAAGCCTTTTTATTCTGGAATCATTTTATATTTACATAAATGTAAGAAGAGGACAGAGAATTTGCATGTCCCTTTTACCCAGCTCCCACTAAGGATAATATCTTACATAATTACCATTCATTTGTCAAAATAAGAAATTAATAATTGATACTCTATTACCTAAACCACAGACTTATTCAGATTTAATTCATGTTATCATTAATGTCTTCTTTTTTTTCTCTTCTGGGATCCAAGTTGGGATACTACACTGCATTTATTGCATCATTGTGTCCCCTTAGTCTCTTCTAATCCATGACAGTTTCTTAATCGTCTCTTGTTTTCCTTGGCCTTAATCACTTTTAAGAGTACTGGTCAAGTTTTTTGTAACATGTGAGTCATTTTGAGTCATGATTAGACTGGGCTACTGGGTTTGGGGGAAGAATACCACAGAGGTGAAACAACTTTCTTATTGCATCACTCATATTTATTTTTATATGCACATCTCCTATGTCCTCCTTATTGGTTTATAAGTTTTCCTGTCTTCTAGATAGGATTTTATTTTAGACAACAATATCTAAATATTCACCATGATTTGAAATGTATATTTTTGACTAAGCATTGAATGATCATTTGCTTCCAGATCTTCACAATACCCTTTAAATATAAATTTAAGTCAGAGAATAAGAAAAATAAGAGCAGAGTATTTTTAAGACTCACCTGTGCAGCAAGGCATTATGAAATAAACATGTCTCAATTATAACACACTAAGTAATAATGTTTATGTTATAGGTGTAGAACATTAATAGAAAATAGTCTTCTGTGACTAACATCAAATCTATTGAGTCCAAGGTTTATTACATTGTTACTTGTCTGTAGAGTTTTAGAGACATGTGCCATAACTTTTGGAACCTTCCAAGATATCATATTTCAGGTGAAAAGTACATCATTTTAGAGCTGAAAGATACCTTAGGTGAATACCTTAGGAATTCAAGGATATCATAGCCTTGACTTTGACATCTATATCCAAACTTCAGTGCTCTCCTCTGTCCATATTATCACTGGAGACCATTTAGCCTTTCCTTCTGACCTCTTGGGTCTTAACAGCATCATCTCTGCTTATTTCTTCAGTTTTATTTGTTGCTACAGACACCACCACTTTTTGGCCTCCACCCTCTAGCTTGGTCCATTCTCTGTCCTCCACCTCACATTGCCTGCAAGAGATCAACAAATGTTAGTCATGTGGATTCACCAGAAGGGCACATACCCAGTCCCCTAGATGACTGGGTTCAACTGCATCCAAGAAGGAGAGTAGTCCTGCAGGCTAGCATCCTGGGCTTGCACCCAAAGGGAGAAGAGAAATTTACTGAGCTATGAGATAATCAAGTCTCAGGACTGGCAGAGGAAAAATAATAGAGGGCAATGGAGGCAATGGTCATAATAGTATGGCCTAGTATGTTGTTATCCAGTGTGTAAACAGAAGGAGACTTGGAGCAAAACTTTCCAAGAGTTTCATTTTAGAAAGGTGATTTTGCATCAGCAGTGCCAAGAGAGGGCTCAGCAGGAACCCTGCTTGCCTTGCCTTGAGAGAATGATCCTAAGCTCCAGAATAGTTGTGTAGTATGTAGTAACAGACCGCAGGGGGCCTCCATTACTTTGAGGGCAGCCAAAGACAAAATCTTTGGTGGGTACAGCTGCAAAGATGTACTTCTCCAGCAGTGCCACGGGGAGCCAATTCCAACCACAGCTGCTATCAGCCCAAGTGCTGCCTCTGCTGAAAGCACTTGCCCCTGGATGCTATTTAGAACTGCTAACAAGAACCACCACTTGGAGGCACCACTGTGAACTATGATTGCAGCCATGGCTCCTCCCAAACTTGGCTTTACTTGGCAATCACTGGGAACATTTGAAAGATAGCTATTTCTGGGGCCAGGGTTTTTAATTCAGTAGGTTTGGGAAAGGCTCAGGAAGCTCTATGTATATGTTAAACAAGTACTCCTGGTGATTTTGATACCCCTCCTTTTGGCTCATTGTTCAGATATTTCCAGCTTTCCCAAACCCTGGAGAAGAACAGATCATTAGTCATTTAGGGAAAGCGTATCAGACATTCTAACTCCTTCTAACTGAAGAAAGAGACTTACTTTTCTGACAGAAAACATGTTTGGCTTTGGTGGACCGAATCTGTGGGTGAGTTTGAGTTTAGTAAATAAACTTTGAGCTGTCACTAAGTTATAGATGGTTAAAGGAGGGGCTGGGAGAGGAGAATCACACTGATAATATTGACAAGAATGGGGCTGTATGGATGGCACTGCTTTAGGGTTCCTAGAATTAAAATTGTAGTAAATGTGTTTCTGTTATATGAGACTCTCCCCTTTCTGTGACTGGGATTATTGCTTTAAATTTCTTTGGATTGTCACTAGACTGCTAAATAATATTCATAGTTACCATATTAATTTTTGCTTCAGTTTCCTCATACAGAGACCTTTAAGTTATTCACATATGATTTCCTCTTTTTTTTACTACAACACTTCCCAGCTCTTCAGGACTGCAACTCAGTTGGAACTTAGATTCACTTTGATTCTGCTTTTGAAACATGGCAGGCTTGTATAAATTCCCTGGAGCAGCCATCATTAATTCTTGAAGACACCTTTTTTTCCTTTAAACTGTGTGTGGAGCTTTGATATTATTTTCGTTTCCTATGTGACAGAATTTTACATATACAGACAGAATTTTTTCTCCCTCTTTGTATCACCTGACATTATGGTGATCCTTAGAATTGCAAATACTGGAAAATGAAGAAACAAACCCAACACTGTGTAAAAAAAACTGTTTCTGAGAACCTTCTTTGATGTGATATTGTTCACGGTATGGCATGATTGCATGTGTGAGTTTGTGTGGAAGTGCAGGGATGGAAATGAGGAGCGAGCCTTTCTCAATTACCCTTGGAGTTGCTCCCTTAAGGAGAAGCATCAGGGTATCACTAATATGTATTGGTTTTGAATAGAGATTTAGGGAAATAATTTATGGGAGTTTCAGATATCCTTCCTCTAAAAATAGTTCTTGCATTGACCAACATGGAGCCAGTTAGTACCTGGAGCAACAAGGTGAAAGTGCCTCAAAACAATGAGGTTTATGTGGCTTCCTCCAAAAAACCCCCCGCTTATTTCAACTCCAGTTGGAATATACAGAGCACTTGAAATGTATTGGAATTACACACACATAAAATCCATAATTCACTTTTTTCCTTATTTGGATCACATTTTTTAACATCTTTATTGGAGTATAATTGTTTTACAATGGTGTGTTAGGTTCTGCTTTATAACAAAGTGAATCAGCTATACATATACATATATCCCCATATCTCTGCCCTCTTGCGTCTCCCTCCCACCCTCTCTATCCCACCCCTCTAGGTGGTCACAAAGCACCGAGCTGATCTCCCTGTGCCATGCAACCGCTTCTCATTAGCTATCTATTTTAAATTCGGCAGTGTATACATGTCAGTGCTACTCTCTTACTTAGTCCCAGCTTCCCCTTGCCCACCCCGTATCCTCAAGTCCATTCTCTATATCTGCGTCTTTATTCCTGTCCTGCCCCTGGGTTCATCAGAACCTTTTTTTTCTTTTTTAGATTCCATATATATGTGTTAGCATACAGTATTTGTTTTTCTCTTTCTGACTTACTTCACTCTGGATGACAGACTCTAGGTCCATCCACCTCACTACAGATAACTCAATTTCTTTTCATTTTATGGCTGAGTAATATTCCATTGTATATATACCCTCTCTATCCCACCCCTCTAGGTGGTCACAAAGCACCGAGCTGATCTCCCTGTGCCATGCAACCGCTTCTCATTAGCTATCTATTTTAAATTCGGCAGTGTATACATGTCAGTGCTACTCTCTTACTTAGTCCCAGCTTCCCCTTGCCCACCCCGTATCCTCAAGTCCATTCTCTATATCTGCGTCTTTATTCCTGTCCTGCCCCTGGGTTCATCAGAACCTTTTTTTTCTTTTTTAGATTCCATATATATGTGTTAGCATACAGTATTTGTTTTTCTCTTTCTGACTTACTTCACTCTGGATGACAGACTCTAGGTCCATCCACCTCACTACAGATAACTCAATTTCTTTTCATTTTATGGCTGAGTAATATTCCATTGTATATATGTGCCATATCTTCTTCATCCATTCATCTGTCGATGGACACGGAGGTTGTTTCCATGTCCTGGCTATTGTAAATAGAGCTGCAGTGAACATTGTGATACATGACTCTTTTTGAATCATGGTTGTCTCAGGGTGTATGCCCAGTAGTGGGATTGCTGGGTCATATGATCGTTCTATTTTTAGTTTTTTAAAGACCCTCCATACTGTTCTCCATAGTGGCTGTATCAATTTACATTCCCACCAA
The DNA here is from genome assembly GCF_003031525.2 of Neophocaena asiaeorientalis asiaeorientalis. Classification (NCBI taxonomy): domain Eukaryota; kingdom Metazoa; phylum Chordata; class Mammalia; order Artiodactyla; family Phocoenidae; genus Neophocaena; species Neophocaena asiaeorientalis. The sequence goes on along the minus strand of NW_020174698.1, from coordinate 7,357,122 downwards.
CAGTGCAAGAGGGTTCCCTTTTCTCCACACCCTCTCCAGCATTTATTGTTTGTAGATTTTTTGATGATGGCCATTCTGACCTGTGTGAGGCGATACCTCATTGTAGTTTTGATTTGCCTTTCTCTAATGATTAGTGATGTTGAGCATTCTTTCATGTGTTTGTTGGCAATCTGTGTATCTTCTTTGGAGAAATGTCTCTTTAGGTCTTCTGCCCATTTCTGGATTGGGTTGTTTGTTTTTTTGAAGTTGAGCTGCATGAGCTGCTTGTATGTTTTGGAGATTAATCCTTTGACAGTTGCTCCGTTTGCAAATATTTTCTCCCATTCTGAGGGTTGTCTTTTCGTCTTGTTTATAGTTTCCTTTGCTGTGCAAAAGCTTTTAGGTTCCATTAGGTCCCATTTGTTAATTTTTGTTTTTATTTCCATTTCCCTAGGATGTGGGTCAGAAAGGATCTTGCTGTGATTTATGTCACAGAGTGTTCTGCCTAGGTTTTCCTCTACGAGTTTTATAGTGCCTGGTCTTACATTTAGGTCTTTAATCCATTTTGAGTTTATTTTTGTGTATGGTGTTAGGGAGTGTTCTGATTTCATTCTTTTACATGTAGCTATCCAGTTTCCCCAGCACCACTTATTGAAGAGGCTGTCTTTTCTCCACTGTATATTCTTGCCTCCCATATCAAAGGTAAGGTTACGATATGTGCCTAGGTTTATCTCTGGGCTTTCTATCTGTTCCATTGATCTATATTTCTGTTTTTATGCCAGTACCATACTGTCTTGCTTACTGTAGTTTTGTAGAATAGTTGGAAGTCAGGGAGCCTGATTACTCCAGCTCCATTTCTCAAGATTGATTTGGCTTTAAGGGGTCTTTTGTTTTTCCATACAAATTGTAAAATTTTTGTTCCAGTTCTGTAAAAACTGCCATTGGTAGTTTGATAGGGATTGCATTGAATCTGTAGATTGCTTTGGGTAGTATAATCATTTTCACAATGTTGATTCTTCCAATCCAAGTACATGGTATATCTCTCCATCTGTTTCTGTCATCTTTAATTTCTTTCATCAGTATCTTATAGTTTTCTGCATACAGGTCTTTTGTCTCCTTAAGTAGGTTTTTTCCTAGGACTTTTATTCTTTGTGTTGCAATGATAAATGGGAGTGTTTCCTTAATTTCTCTTTCAGACTTTTCATCATTAGTGTATAAGAATGCAAGAGATTTCTGTGCATGAATTTTGTATCCTGCTACTTTACCAAATTCATTGATTATCTCAAGTAGTTTTCTGGTAGCATCTTTAGGAATCTCTATGTATAATATCATGTCATCAGGAAACAGTGACAGCTTTACTTCTTTTCTGATATGGATTTCTTTTATTTCTTTTTCTTCTCTGATTGCTGTGGCTAAAACTTACAAAACTATGTTGAATAATAGTGATGAGAGTGGACAACCTTGTCTTGTGCCTGATCTTAAAGGAAATAGTTTCAGTTTTTAAGCATTGAGAACGATGTTGGCTGTGGGCATGTCATATATGGCCTTTATTATGTTGAGGTAAGTTCCCTCTAGCCTACTTTCTGGAGGATTTTTATTATAAATGGGTGTTGAATTTTGTCAAAAGCTTTTTCTGCATCTATTGAGATGATCATATGGTTTTTCTCCTTCAGTTTGTTTATATGGTGTATCACATTGATTTGCATATGTTGAAGAATCCTTGCATTCCTGGGATAAACACCACTTGATTATGGTGTATGATCCTTTTAATGTGCTGTTGGAGTCTGTTTGCTAGTATTTTGTTGAGGGTTTTTGCATCTGTGTTCATCAGTGATATTGGCCTGTAGCTTCCTTTCTTTGTGACATCTTTGCCTGGTTTTGGTATCAGGGTAATGGTAGCCTCATAGAATGAGTTTGGGAGTGTTCCTCCCTTTGCTATATTTTGGACGAGTTTGAGAAGGACAGGTGTTAGCTCTTCTCTAAATGTTTAATAGAATTTGGCTGTGAAGCCAAGTGGTCCTGGACTTTTGTTTCTTGCAAGATTTTTAATCACAGGTTCACTTTCAGTGCTTGTGATTGGTTTGTTTATATTTTCTATTTCTTCTTGGTTCAGTCGCAGAAGGTTGTGCATTTCTAGGAATTTGTCCATTTCTTCCAGGTTGTCCATTTTATTGGCACATAGTTGCTTACAGTAATCTCTCATGATCCTTTGTATTTCTGCAGTGTCAGTTGTTACTTCTCCTTTTTCCTTTCAAAGTCTGTTGATTTCAGTCTTTTCCCTTTTTTTCTTGATGAGTCTGGCTAATGGGTTATCAATTTTGTTTATCTTCTCAAAGATCCAGCTTTTAGTTTTATTGATCTTTGCTATTATTTCCTTTATTTCTTTTTCATTTATTTCTGATCTGATCTTTATGATTTCTTTCCTTCTGCTAACTTTGGGTATTTTTTTCCCTTCTTTCTCTAATTGCTTTTGGTGTAATGTTAGGTTGTTTGTTTGAGATGTTCCTTGTTTCTTCAGGTAGGACTGTATTGCTGTAAACTTCCCTCTTAGAACTGCTCTTGCTGCCTCCTATAGGTTTTGGGCCATCGTGTTTTCACTGTGTTTTGTTTCTAGGTGTTTTTTGATTTCTTTGATTTCTTCCGTGATCTCTTGGTTATTCAGTAGAGCATTGTTTAGCCTCCATGTGTTCACAGTTTTTACAGTTTTTTTCCTGTAATCGATATCTAATCTCATAGCGTTGTGATCAGAAAAGATACTTGATACGATTTCAATTTTCTTAAATACTGAGACTTGATTTGTGACCCAAGATATTGTCTATCCTAGGGAATGTTCCATGAGTACTTGAGAGGAAAGTGTATTCTTTTGTTTTTGGATGGAATGTCCTATAAATATCAGTTACATCCATCTTGTTTCATGTGTCATTTAAAGCTTGTGCTTCCTTATTTATTTTTGTTTTGGTTGAACTGTCCATTGGTGAAAGTGGGGTGTTAAAGTCCCGTACTATTATTGTGTTACTGTTGATTTCCCCTTTTATGGCTGTTAGCGTTTGCCTTATGTGTTGACGTGCTCCTATGTTGGGTGCATAAATATTTACAATTGTTATATATTCTTGGATTGATCCCTTGATCATTATGTAGTGTCCTTCTTTATGTCTTATAATAGTCTTTATTTTAAAGTCTATTTTGTCTGATATAAGAATTGCTACTGCAGCTTTCTTTTGATTTCCATTTGCATGGAATTTCTTTTTCCATACCCTCACTTTCAATCTGTATGTGTCCCGAGGTCTGAAGTGGGTCTCTTGTAGACAACATATGTATGCATCTTGTTTTTGTATCCCTTCAGCCAGCCTGTGTCTTTTGGTTGGAGCATTTAATCCATTTACATTTAAGGTAATTATCGATACGTGTGTTCCTATTACCATTTTCTGAATTGTTTTGGGTTTGTTATTGTAGGTCTTTTCCTTCTCTTGTGTTTCCTGCCTAGAGAAGTTCTTTTAGCATTTGTTGTAAAGCTGGTTTGGTGGTGTTGAAATCTCTTAACTTCTGCGTATCTGTAAAGGTTTTAATTTCTCTGTCAGATGTGAATGAGATCCTTGCCAGATAGAGTAACCTTTCATCTCTTTAAAAATGTCCTGCCACTCTTCTTGCTTGCAGAATTTCTGCTGAAAGATCAGCTGTTAACCTTATGGGGATTCTGTTGTATGTTGTTTGTTGCTTTGTTGGGGTTGTGGTAGAGGGCACAAAGGCACAGCTTACTCTCTTTTAGGGTGTTTGCTAGATATGGCTCTCACGTATAGCTCTGTCACTGATTAACCATGGGGCTTGGACGGATGAGTAACAACCCAATTCATGCCCCAGCCAATTCACATAAATATAATAAAGATCAAATTAAGTCATTTATGGTAATGCTTCCTTGTAACCTATATAATAGGATAGTAAATACTCTAGTTTAGTAGGTAACATTAGCTTAAGCTCCCCGCTAAATGTGAGATGACTGGTCAGTGCTAGCCTCACTATTATATAGGGAAATTTGCAAAAGATAAAATAAGATTTAATATTATATATGCAGTCTTTAGCTTATACATCCAATAATGCTGTTCTTCCATATAAATATTGTAGAGACAAGTACACAGCTTTAAGTTATGCGAGCACCTTGTAGAGGAATTTCAAGAAAGCTGGGTAAACCAAGTTCCATTTGTTGTACTCATTGCAACTTGTAATAGAAAAACTTATGTTAAAATTCTCTGAAAGTGTTGTCAGTATTTTGAGACCCAACTCTAAAGCGTGTTGAAATTAGAAAATTATGAAACAGAATTGTATTTGTTGTGTACAGAAAGAGGAAAAAAAGAACTATTAAATGCACTGGACATTATAAGAAGCATTTGAGACCATTGAAACTCACCTTGTGGCTTTTAAAATCAAGTCTGAAGTCCTGAGCAAACATTCCATGAGAGAATGGCAGGTCATACTATACTTAATGGTGTCAGCATTTTTTTTTTTTTCATGTTACCAAAGTAGGGACTAAGTCTTCAGTTAAAATGTAAATCCCATGGGAAGGAAGAGGATTTGTGGGTACTGTTGTTATTGTTATCAATAATGTTGGCAATTTGGATATAGTGCTTCACTGATTACAAATCACTTGTCATACACTCTTCCGTCTGATCTTTATCAAAGCCTTGGAGACACTTGAAACCAAAATATTTATCATTCTCATTTTACTGATGGAGGTTAAATAACTTGTTTGTGGTCACATAATGGTAAATTTTCAACATGAATCTCTGGTTCAGGTCCAGTTCAAATCTTCTGATGGCAAATCTCATAATATTTCTACTTCATAAACTGAACCCTTAGGTCCAATCAGCCATCGTCTAAATGTGCGTTTACCATTGGTCACAAGGGCTGCGTGACACTGTGTGGTATTTAAATGCCATCCACTATCTCTCATGGGAAAAACCTGAGGACCTGAGGGTGTGTCAGTTAATCAGTCTCACAGAGGGAAGATAATGTACTATTATCTTTATTGCAGAAGTATACTTGAAAATACAACAAAGGATCTTGAAACTATTAAAATAAGCTTCTGATCCTTGGGGAAACTATTTCAATACTAGAGCTGTCATCAAAAGTCCTTGAGACAAGTAACTCAGGAGTGGAATAGTTATGATTATACTTTACAGGCAAACTTAAAAAGATACCAGGAGCTGCTTTACCAGGTCTCCTGCTATGAAATAAAAACTGGAGAAAAATCTACTGCAAAGCATTCTAGCCTGAGGATGTGTACTAGTTTGCACTGTGGCAGACTGACTGCAGCCAAATATTTTCATTGAAAATACCTAAATGAGTAGCTGCTGAATTCTGCTACCTGGGAATCATATGAGACATACAATTTAAATTCTAATCATAGGTAGCAAAAATCCCATGATACTCATTTTGCAAAGGAGAACGGCAACCTGGCAAGATTACAAGTTAGAAGAAAATTATATTGCCCTTGGGTAAATTTGTTCTTCAGCTTCATTCAGTAATAAGGATTATTTATTTTCTTACTCGGCAGATAAGTGCCTTCTAAAACCAAGCTTACTCTTAGGTTGAGCCATATGAAATTGCCAATATTTGACTATTTTTAGACAATAAATATGCAGTTTCATGTGGTTTTAACTAATATACGCCAAAGCATGAATAGAAACATTTGCAGAAATTTAAATTGTCCTCAGCATAACCTCACTTGTACACATTATTTTAGCAAAAGCATTAAAAGGAAATCAAGTCCCTTCACTGAAACGATAATTTATAAGTATAATAATTTATAATAGTGAAGTTTTTTTTAACTGTTAGTTATATGGTAAATATTAAGCTAAAATGAGTTGTATTGCATTTGTTTCTTAATTTTTGGTCGATGGGAGAATAGCAAATAGCATTTTCATATGAATAATCATGCATTACATCGGGTACCATGGAGAACCACGTGGGAGTTGAAGGTGTATTGGTTACTGGGAATAAGTTTGGGAGCTGAGTAGGTTTGGTTCATAGAATGTAAAGCATATCTGTGTTTTTACACACGCACATTCCAGGGCCAATAAATGTGCAGCATAATCATGTAAATAGATGTTAGTTGTATCAGGAGTGACGGCTGCCACCTTCTTAGAGGCGTTTCAGATATTTAAAAAACTGGCACCCATCGTATAGTAGTTACCCACTCTTCAGTATGAATTACCTTATTGTAAGATTATTGGTGAAAATTCTTGAAGATTATGTTAAAGGGAAAAGAAACACTTTGTTTTTAAAGGGAAAAAAATCATAGCAATGTTTCCGTTTTGCTTTCTTATCTCTACACTTGTTCTTTTTATCAGCAGATGAAAAAACATTTTGTTCTTCCTTTTTATAATTTGTTATGTTGCATCCATTAATCTTATAACAAGATAAAATTTGGTGTTGAATTAGCTGCAGTAGAGAAGTTCACACATTATTCACTACAAAGCCAATCCATTACCAAAAAAGATAGGAAAAAAAAAATAGGGCCAGGATACAGTTTCATTTCAACCACCAAATGATTTGATATTATGAATAAATGTTATGGGTTTATGTAGCCAGTGAGTAGTCCTCAACATTTAGCTATTTTTTTCCATTAACAAATACTGATCACCATCTATGTTGCAAACACTCTCTTAGGTGCAGGGGATAAAGGACATTATATTTTGGGTGAAGGTAAGATAAGACATTCAATAAATCAGGGAAAACACCTTGGAGGCTTGGACAAGGTGGTAAAGGCATACGTAGCACAGAAAAGTCTTGGTTACAGAGAGAGACAGAGAGAGAGAGAGAGAATGAGAGAGAGAATGAATAGCAGTGACCTGTCTAGGGAACTGAATAGTGCCACGTAGAAAATGTGGGAGGGGATAATGGGAGACAGGCTGTGCTCATAGCAGTTGCTTTGACGCACTGTGATTATTTCAGCTACTGCATATCTGAATAAATTCAATAGGAAGGCTGCCTATATTGAGCTGTAAAACAGTTTCAGAATGAAAAAATTCAATTTTAAGCCCCCACCCAGAAAAAAACCAAACACCCGCCTTGCCGAAACATATCACAGAAACGGATTTTAGGGGAGCAGAATTCTTCCCTGTACAATAATTATGGCTAAGTGCTTGCTAAATTACAAAAAAATAAGGATGCTATCAGCCTAAGGAATGAAAGCATTTGACTTTTTTGCTTTAGTTTATGAAATGTATCCTGTTTTGTAATTCTTTTCAAGTAAGGCTCATGTAATGTGGGGTTCGCCCTTTAGCGTGAGGGACCTTTTACTAGAGTTGCAATATTTTAGTCCTTCATTTTTTCTCAGTGTTCTGATCAGCCTTTCCATCGGGAGGTAACTTTTTAATAATTTCCTGAAACAAGCACAGAGTAATGTTTAACCTCTAACTTACCGTCACAGATGAAGCAGTCCAGTTGGTAGCATATGGATGTACTCATCGTTAGCAGGGCTCCACACTAAGGAACGTGTCTACATGTTTCTTGAGACAATGGCTAGCTGAAAGCATCAGAGAACTGATAGAAAGATAGAACTAATACAACTGTAGGGAAAAAAGCCAAAAGCAAAGTACTATAATTGGCACTGCATATCCATGGGTTCTGACTGGGCTGTGCCATTTTATAGAAGGGAGTTGAGCATCTGCTGATTTTGGTATCAGGGATGGGGTTGGTCCTGGAACCAATGCCCTGCAGATATGAGGGACCACTGTAACACATTTTGTCAGCACTTACATCTTACATTGTGTTGTCTGGGTGCTGTGACATAGTCTCTTCTAGTTAATTCCATTAGGCCTCTGATGTTTACTGAATACTAACACAGATGATGTTAAATGTAGGCAAACAAACAAACAAAAACACACCTCTTTATATGGTCACAACTCTCTGTGACCATATAGAGTATTGAAACTTGGACTGAGGATTGCAAACGGTGTTCTCAGGAAACCAAATCATTAGGGCAGTAGCAAAATGAGGGGAAATGGTATCCAGGGCATGTAATGTGTTTATACCCATCTTCTTACCCTCAGAGCCACTCTGCTGAAGTTTGCCAAGGCTCTCTAGTGTCTTCAAGGCTCCCCAGGGAGGGGAGTCCAGGATATCAGTCACCCTCAGCCTTGCCCTGGCTAAGGCTCCACATTGGTACTGAGAGGAGAGATCGTTTGGGGCATTTTATCTCTATCACTGGAAAAACAGCACAGCTGGTGCCTAACTTTCATTTCTGAAAATAGCACAGGTGACTTTTCAGCCAAATGAGATTTTTATCAAAAGAGGAAACAAAGGCAGAATATGGAGAGAAGCTGATATCAGCTTAGAATATACAAAGATTTGTTTTAAAATAATAAAAGAAACAGTATCTCCAGGCACTTTAGACTCTAAAATTGGAACCAGATCAAATAATGACAAATAGGATATTCATCCATTAAAAAGAGGGGACTTGTAAAGCATAAGATAAATGCAAATCAAGGTTGAAAAGATATAAAATAAGTCAAGAGCAATCAGTAAAATATATGCCAACCAAAGAATACTTTGATATTCTGGTCTGGAATGAGGATTTGGGGTTATTTTGAAAAACAACGTCACTACAACTCTGTCCAGAACTCACAGCTGCAGAAACAGAAGTAAACAAGTCATCTTATTAGAAGACTGGAAGGTAAAAGAACAACCAAAGACTCAAAACTCAACAAAATTCTTCTTAATTCTCAGTGATATGGTTACCCCGTATACAATTCCCTAAAGGAAAACTACAAAAGGATCTTTCTAGAGATAGGAATACAAATATCATTTGCTCATCTGTTTGTTTTTAAGTCAGATAACAAGAATGAAGATGAGGTAAAAAATGTTTTCTGTATTTGCTTTTAAAAAGTATCTCTGTATTTTATATCTGATCATTTAACATAAAATATTTTCCCACTGTCATAGATCATTAAGTAGTTGAAAGATACTGCTGTTTTCTGAGCATTGCTAAAAGCTATTGGATTCCATGAGAGAGAGGAATATGACTTATCCCTTTTTGCATTTTCCCACTCCACGGTTTACATCATGTAGACATATGTGTAAGGTCTTCCATACCAACAGCCAAATTGGATCATTCTTGCCTGGGAGTAGAAAGTGGGACTTGACTTATCTAGTTTGACTGTCTTGACCAGTGAACCACATAACTTTCAAAAGTGTGGCAGGAAAGTAACACCCTAGAATTTTGTAGTATTTGCGTGTGTCATTCTTTTATGTGCTAGAGCAACATCAAACTCCCAGGAAAATCAAGAACAAAAAGATAATCAATTATTCTTGATTCAAATTTAAACATTCACATAGGAATATTAATAGGTAAAATATATTTGTATGACAATTTTTATTTTGTGTATCGTTTCTCTTGGGGGTACCTAAGAGAGAACTATACTTTTTCAATCCAAAAGTAACACATAAGCAAAATGCTACAGAGGCCCCAGAATGTTATCTTGAAGACTGTGCATTAATTACTCAAGTCAGTAAACTTAATTTTGCAACCCTATTCCATCATTTAAGAGAGTAATTTCTAAAAAGCAGAGAAATAACCAGTCTCCTGTAACTTAGCACAAAACCAAATCGGTGTCTCCACTTTGATTTCTTTTTTGAAATTAATTTCCACTTCGGTTTTCTTTTGCCTCTGGTGCTCTGGATGATCATTTTGTAGCATCTGGATAATTTTATGTTAACATCTGGAATTGAGGGTCTTTTTTTTTTTATCTTGTCTGATGCATATAGAATACTTCTGTAAGAAATGTATTTTCCCAGCTGCTGTTTATTCATTCCAGAAAGACATGGTTAAGTGAGTGTAACAGCCTCTGAAATTCCTGAGGAAACACAAAGCATGTTTAATACAAAGTCCTGACAGTTGACTGTCTCTCCTACCAGCTTTTCCCATGGGAGAAATGGTTGAGATCTGTATAGAAGGAAGAGTTTTGAATGGTAACAGGTGGTGTCCTTGAGCACATGGGATTTGAAATCAGGCCTGGTTTGGAATCTTGGTCTTGCAGCCAAGAGCTATGTATCCTTGGGCAACTCTTTGAAGTTCAGTTCCTTATCTCAAAATGGAGAAGTATAAATACATGTCTTCTAATACTGGTTGTATTAAATGAGACAATTTATATAGAGTATCTGGCCCAAGCTGGGGACTCAATAAATGGGAACTGTTATTACCATTTATTTGTGTGTATACAGAATGTAAGTTAGAATTTCTTCTTTTTCTGACCTCCTAGGGCTTTTATGTATATAATCAGCAGTTTGGCAGTTTGTACAGGTTTTTGAGAACTGTGACGAAATCTTTTCAAGTTGCTCTTTTGAGTGGAAAGAAAAGGACAGAATCAAGCTAGCTAAAGGCATTATTGAGGAAACCAGAGAACACTTCCTTTCTGAGCTTCTGTAGCACAGGCTATGATGTGTGCTTCCAAAGTAACTTAAATTTTTAAGCAGTGCTTTGGAATTCACATACCAAAATAAAATCTTTTAAGTTCAAACTATTATGGTAAGAGGTAAAAATAGTTTTACGTTCATAATCGTGAGTGAAATGTTTTTCAAAATGTTTTGGAAATCTTCTTGGAGTCTATTATTTTTATATTGATGACTTCATTAACCACTCTTGACTCTAAATGACATTTCTTCATTCCCACTCGCCCATTATTCACCTTCAAAGATAAAATTTTGTAATATCAAGTTAGTCAAAGGAATCTACTGAAGGTTCTGAACACAGCTCTGAAGAGTTCAAAAAATCTCTTGAGTGCTGTTGAGCTATGTGTAGAACCAAGGCAATTAATGTAAAGTGTTTTTCATTCATTTAGTTGTAAGATTTTTTGATCTCTTTGTTAAAAAATTAGCAGCTTCATTTTACATTCACAGATTAGAAGGCAGTTTTCAAAGGAGCATGAGTTAACAGAGGTTCAGAGAAATGATTTTAATACCATGGGTTTTACACAATGATCTGAAAACCCAATACTTTTCTTAAAGATTTCCTTCCTCATGCTTTTATGCTACAGGTTTACAGACTAATTTTTCATTCTTTCCTAGATACTTGGCAGGGTTGGTGCTCAATAATACTAGATAATACTAGATGAGCAAATGAATGAACAGATGATAAAATAAATGAATATATTACCATCGTTTTTAAAGACGTTCCTTTTTGTACCTCCACTTACTTCCAAGAAAAGTGTCAAGGTAGTATACATAGCAAAACACAACGTTAAACTGACAAAAGAAAATTTAACTGAACCAGAAAAATATTAAAGTGCACATTTATTGTTCATCTGGAATGAGTTAGTTATTGCAGTTGAACACTTAATTCAGAATTTTCAGATAATTAGGGCACAAAAGAAGAGAAAATGTTAAATTATACAGTTTCCTTGTCTAACAAAGGACAGCTTCCAAATTTTAAAGACAAACATTTTCTTGGCAATGAATTCTCAGAGAACATTTTAATGCAATCCTTACGTAAAGACTTCAGATAGGAGGAAGTGTAATATCTGCAAGCATAACTAGTACTATTATTTGTGTATTTCTTCCACATTAAGGATACAGACTTAAAATTTTCACTCAATAATGATATGTGGAGGAGTGAGTGCACAGGCATGAGAGGAGTCAGGTGTGAGGGCTGTGCTGCTGAGATGATGGAGCTCCTGGAAGATCCCCATCCTGAGGAAGGGAACTTGGAGGCTGAGTTGGTCCCCATATTGTGACGCTTTCAGCAGGGGAGCAGTGCAGAGACAACTGTGTGGCTGACAGGGTCTTGGTGCTCCAGCTGGGTGTCAAGCTTGAGCCTCCGAGGTGGGAGAACTGAGTCCAGGACATTGGACCACCAGAGACCTCCCGGCTCCACATAGCATCAACTGGAAAGAGCTCTCGCAGAGATCGCTGTCTCAATTCTAAGACCCAGCTCCACCCAATGGCCAGCAAGCTCCAGTGCTGGATGCCCCATACCAAACAACTAGCAAGACAGGAACACAACCCCACCCATTAGCAGAGAGGCTGCCTAAAATCATACTAAGTTCACAGACACCCCAAAATACACCACTGGATGCAGGCCTGCCCACCAGAAAGGCAAGATACAGTCCCACCCACCAGAACACAGGTACCAGTCCCCTCCACCGGGAAGCCAACACAAGCCACTGAACCAACCTTAGCCACTGGGGGCAGACACTAAAAACAATGGGAGCTATGAAACTGCAGCCTACAAAAAGGAGACCCCAAAACAGTAAGTTAAACAAAATGAGAAGACAGAGAAATATGCAGCAGATGAAGGAGCAAGATAAAAACCCATCAGACCAAACTAATGAAGAGGAAATAAGCAGTCTACCTGAAAAAGAATTCAGAGTAATGATAGTAAAGATCATCCAAAATCTTGGAAATACAATGGAGAAAATACAAGAAACGTTTAACAAAGATCTAGAAGAACTAAAGAGCAAACAATGAGGAACAACACAATAAATGAAATTAAAAATTCTTCAGAAGGAATCAGTAGCAGAATAACTGAGGCAGAAGAATGGATAAGTGACCTGGAAGATAAAATAGTGGAAATAACTACTACAGAACAGAATAAAGAAAAAAGAATGCAGAGAATTGAGGACAGTCTCACAGACTTCAGGGACAACGTTAAACAGACCAACATTCTAATTACAGGGTCCCAGAAGAAGAAGAGAAAAAGAAAGTGTCCGAGGAAATATTTGAAGAGATTACAGTTGAAAACTCCCTTAACATGGGAAAGGACATAGTCAATCAAGTCCAGGAAATGCAGTGAGTCTATACAGGATAAATCCAAGGAGAAATATGCCAAGACACATATTAAACTATCAACAATTAAATACAAAGAAAAAATATTAAAAGCAGCAAGGGAAAAGCAACAAATAACATTCAAGGGAATCCTCATAAGATTAACAACTGATCTTTCAGCAGAAACTCTGCAAGCCAGAAGGGAGTGGTATGGCATATTTAAAGTGATGAAATGGGAAAACATACAACCAAGATTACCCAGCAAGGATATCATTTAGATTCAATGGAGAAATTAAAACCTTTATAGACAAGAAAAAGTTAAGAGAATTCAGCACCACCAAGCCAGCTTTACAGCAAATGCTAAAGGAACTTCTCTAGGCAGGAAACACAAGAGAAGGAAAACACCTACAATAACAAACCCAAAACAATTCAGAAAATGGTAATAGGAACACACATATTGATAATTACCTTAAATGTAAATGGAGTAAATGCTCCAACCAAAAGACATAGACTGGTTGAATGGATACAAAAACAAGACCTGTACATATGTTGTCTACAAAAGACCCACTTCAGACCTAGGGACACATATAAATTGAAAGTGAGGGGATGGAAAAAGACATTCCATGCAAATGGAAATCAAAAGAAATCTGGAATAGCAATTCTCATATCAAACAAAATAGATTTTAAAATAAAGATTATTACAAGACACAAAGAAGAACACTACATAACAATCAAGAGATCAGTTCAAGAAGAACATATAACAATTATAAATATTTAAGCACCCAACATAGGAACACCTCAATACATAAGGTAAATGCTAATAGCCAAAAAAGGGGAAATTGACAGTAACACAATCATAGTAGGGGACTTTAACACCCCACATTCTCCAATGGACAGATCATCCAAAATGAAAATAAATAAGCAAACACAAACTTTTTTTTTTCTTTAATTTAATTTTTGGCTGCGTTGGGTCTTTTTTGTTGCTGCTCATGGGCTATTTCTAGTTGTGACAAGCGGGGACTATTCTTCATTGCGGTGTGCAGGTGTCTCATTGTGGTGGCTTCTCTTGTTGCAGAGCACGGGCTGTAGGTGTGCAGGCCTCAGTAGTTGTGGCTCGCGGGCTCTAGAGCACAGGCTCAGTAGTTGTGGAACACGGGCTTAATTGCTCCACGGCATGTGGGATCTTCCCAGACGAGGGCTCGAACCCATGTCCCCTGCATTTGCAGGCGGACTCTCAACCACTGTGCCACCAGGGAAGCCCCCGAAACACAAGCTTTAAATGACACAATAAACAAGATGGATGTAATTGATATTTATAGGACATTCCATCCAACAACAACAGAGTACACGTTCTTCTCAAGTGCTCGTGGAACATTCTCCAGGATAGATCATATCTTGGATCACAAATCAAGCCTTGGTAAATTTAAGAAAATTGAAATTGTATCAAATATCTTTTCCAACCACAAAGCTATGAGACTAGATATAAATTACAGGGAAAAAAATGTAAAAAATATGAACACACTGAGGGTAAACAATACACTACTGAGATCACTGAAGAAATCAAAGAGTAGACTCATCAAGAAAGAAAGGGAAAAGACTCAAATCAACAGACTTCGAAATCAAAAAGGGGAAGTAACAATTACTACTGCAGAAATACAAAGAATCATGAGAGATTACTACAAGCAACTATATGCCAATAAAATGGACAACCTGGAAGAAGTGGACAAATTCTTATAAAAGCACAACCTTCCGAGACTGAAACAGGAAGAAATAGAAAATATGAACAGACCAGTCACAAGCACTGAAATTGAAACTGTGATTAAAATTCTTCCAACAAACTAAAGCCCAGTATTGGATAGCTTCATGGGTGAATTCTATCAAACATTTAGAGAAGAGCTAACACCTATCCTTCTCAAACTCTTCCCAAATATAGCAGAGGGAGGAACACTCCCAAATTCCTTCTACAAGGCTACCATCACCCTCATGCCAAAGCCAGACAAAGTTGTCACAAGAAAAGGAAACTACAGGCCAATATCACTGATGAATGTAGATGTAAAAATCCTCAACAAAATACTAGCAAACAGAATCCAACAGCACATTAAAAGGATCATACACCATAAGCAAGTGGCGTTTATCCCAGGAATGCAAGGATTCTTCAACATATGCAAACCAATCACTGTGATACACCATATTAACAAACTGAAGGAGAAAAACCATATGATCATCTCAATAGATACAGAAAAAGCTTTTGACAAAATTCAACACCCATTTATGATAAAAACTCTCCGGAAAGTAGGCATAGAGGGAATTTACTTCAGCATAATAAAGGCCACATATGACATACCCACAGCCAACATCATTCTCAATGCTGAAAATCTGAAACCATTTCCACTAAGATCAGGAACAAGACAAGGTTGTCCACTCTCACCACTATTATTCAACATAGTTTTGTAAGTTTTAGCCACAGCAAACAGAGAAGAAAATGAAAATAAAGGAATCCAAATAGGAAAAGAAGAAGTAAAGCTGTCACTGTTTGCAGATGATATGATACTATACATAGAAAATCCTAAAGATGTTAGGAAAACTACTTGAGTTAATCAATGAAAACAACATGAGTTAATCAATGAATTTGATAAAGTAGCAGGATACAAAATTCATGCACAGAAATCTCTTGCATCCCTATACAATAATGATGAAAATCTGAAAGAGAAATTCAGGAAACAGTCCCACTTACCATTTCAACAAAAAGAATAAAATACCTAGGAATAAACCTACCTAAGGAGACAAAAGACCTGTATGCAGAAAACTATAAGACACTGATGAAAGAAATTAAAGATGATAGAAACAGATGGAGAGGTATACCATGTTCTTGGATTGGAAGAATCAACATTGTGAAAATGACTATACTACCCAAAACCATCTACAGATTCAATGCAATCCCTTTCAAACTACCAATGGCATTTTTCACAGAGCTAGAACAAAAAATTTCACAATTTGTATGGAAACACAAAAGGCCCCGAATAGCCAAAACAATCTTGTGAAAGAAAAATGGAGCTGGAGGAATCAGGCTCTCTGACTTCAGACTATACCAGAGAGCTACAGTAATCAAGACAGTATGGTACTGGAGCAAAAACAGAAATATAGCTCAGTGGAACAGGATAGAAAGCCCAGAGATAAACCTACTTTATCACCTCATTTTTGATAAAGGAGGCAAGAATATACAATGGAGAAAAGACAGCCTCTTCAATAAGTGGTGCTGGGAAAACCAGACAGCTACATGTAAAAGAATGAAATTAGAACACTTCCTAACACCATACACAAAAATAAACTCAAAATGGATTAAAGACCTAAATGTAAGGTCAGACACTATAAAACTCTTAGAGGAAAACCTAGGCAGAACTCTATGACATAAATCACAGCAAGATCCTTTTTGACTCACCTCCTAGAGAAATGGAAATAAAAGCCAGAGTAAACAAATGGGACCTAATGAAACTTTAAAAGCTTTTGCATAGCAAAGGAAACCATAAACAAGACAACAAGACAACCCTCAGAATGGGAGAAAATATTTGCAAACGAAGCATCTGACAAAGGATTAATCTCCACAATATACAAGCAGCTCATGAAGCTCAACATCAAAAACACAAACAGCCCAATCCAAAAATGGGCAGAAGACCTAAACAGACATATCTCCAAAGAAGATATACTGATTGCCAACAAACACATGAAAGAATGCTCAACATCACTAATCGTTAGAGAAAGGCAGATCAAAACAACAATGAGGTATCACCTCACACCAATCAGAATGGCCATCATCCAAAAATCTAGAAACAATAAATGCTGGAGAGGGTGTGGAGAAAAGGGATCCCTCTTGCACTGTTGGTGGGAATGTAAATTGATACAGCCACTATGGAGAACAGTATGGAGGTTCTTTAAAAAACTAAAAATAGAACTACCATATGACGCAGCAATCCCAGTTCTGGGCATATACCCTGAGAAAACCATAATTCAAAAAGAGTCATGTAGCACAATGTTCATTGCAGCACTATTTACATTAGCCAGGACCTGGAAGCAACCTAAGTGTCCATCAACAGATGAATGGATAAAGAAGATTGGCACATATACACAATGGAATATTGCTCAGCCATAAAAAGAAACAAAATTGAATTATTTGTAGTGAGGTGGATGGACCTAGTGTTTGTCATACAGAGTGACTTAAGTCAGAAAGACAAAAACAAATACCGTATACTAACACCTATATATGGAATTTTTTAAAAAGGAGGTTCTGAGGAACCTAGGGGCAGGACAGGAATAAAGAAAGACGCAGACATAGAGAATGGACTTGTGGACACAGGGAGTGGGAAGTGTAAGCTGGGGTGAAGTGAGAGAGTAACACTGACATGTATACACTACCAAATGTTAGATAGATAGCTAGTAGGAAGCAGCTGCATAGCACAGGGAAATCAGCTCGGTGCTTTGTGACCACCTAGAGGGGTGGGGTAGGGAGCGTGGGAGGGAGGGAGGGGATATGGCGATATATGTATGCATATAGCAGATTCACTTTGTTTTACAGCAAAAACTAACAAAACATTGTAAAGCCATTTTACTTGAATAAAGATGTTAAAAGCAATTTAAGAAATGAAGTGTCCCTGAAGAATTAAGTTAATATGATCAATTTCATAACTTTCTGACAGTCTAACTTAACCCAGGAAGGATCGCAAGGGATGGTTGGGTGCTGTATCCATCTTGATGTCAGTCTCAAATGTCAAATGCACAGGCATATCTACAGAGTTTAATTATTTGATAGAGACTTAGGCATCAATGTTCTTTGTTGCTGGCTAGTCTTCTGGGTGGTTAACATAAAGAATGTACTCCTAGCCCAATGGAGAGCCAGCTCAGTGCCACACGGAAGTGCATTGTCAGGTGGCCTGTGGTTAGAACCAATATATTTTACCGAACATACATTTTGAGTGAGAGTAGCTAACATTTATTTATTACTTGACACATGCCAGATACCATTCTAAGTGCTTTGCATCCTTTAACTCCTCAAGCTTCCACAGTAACCTCATGCCAATGCCGTCGATATTGTCATTGCTACCACTTTATGAATGAGGAAATTGATGGACAGTATCACCTTGTCCAAGGTTATACAGCTAATAAAGGGCAGAGCCAGGATTTGAACCCAGGATGATATTACAGCCTGTGTGCTTAACCACAGTCATGAACTTAATGTCAACCTACTTATGAAGTTATGTTAGCATGTGGACTGGACAGAAGGGATATTTTAGATTCTTTCATGTAATATAGAAGGAATATTGACACGATCAGTGAGTGGCAATGGGAGTAATAACTAAAATTTTCTTGCCTTAGTCATGAAAGAACATCATTGTGACTCCCTGTCCAGTATCTGATTATGAAGAGAATTGCATTGTTATCAGCAGGCTGAGATGAAGTAAGAAACGTACCCCGAAATAGCCAAATGAATGGATCAACCTACTGCATGGCCTCAGGCTCAGAAAGAGTGCTCATCTTATGGAAATGGTTGTGGTCTAATGGGCACTCTAATGGATTTGAAGTGGAAACCAAAAATAAAGAGTTTAATTTCCAGTTCTACCACTCATGGTCTTTGTAATCTCCTAGTCTTTACTTTTCCTGGGGCCTTTGATGTACCTTCTTAGAAGCACAATTTTTCTTATCCATAAATTGGATAAAGATTCCTGCTCCCTGTACTTTCCAGCTTTGTTATGATACCAAATAAAATACTGTATACGCATACCTCTGTGGATTCTAAAGCAACCTACAAGTGTACAACATTCAAACGTACATGCCATAGGTGAGAGGCATGCATCCAAGTAATGTTCAGCTGTACCAAGTTATTTTAGTTCAATTAAAAAGCCAAGCATTTTGTCGAAAGCTTTCTCTGCATCTTTTGAGATGATCATATGGTCTTTCTCCTTCAGTTTACATTTCTAAGAATTTGTCCATTTCTTCCATGTTGTCCATTTTATTGACATAGAGTTGCTTGTAGTAATCTCTCATGATCTTTTGTTATTTCTGCAGTGTCAGTTGTTACTCCTTTTTCGTTTCTAATTCTATTGATTTGAGTCTTCTCCCTTTTTTTTCTTGATGAGTCTGGCTAATGGTTTATCAATTTTGTTTATCTTCTCAAAGAGCCAGCTTTTGGTTTTATTGATCTTTGCTATCATTTCCTTTGTTTCTTTTTTATTTATTTCTGATCTGATTTTTATGATTTTCCTTCTGCTAACTTTGGGGTTTTTTTGTTCTTCTTTCTCTAATTGCTTTAGGTGCAAGGTTAGGTTGTGAGGAGGGGGAAGGGTAAGCTGTGACAAAGTGAGAGAGTGGTATGGACGTATATACACTACCAAATGTAAAATAGGTAGCTAGTGGGCAGCAGCCGCATAGCACAGGGAGATCAGCTAGGTGCTTTGTGTCCACCTAGAGGGGTGGGATAGGGAGGGTGGGAGGGAGGGAGACGCAAGAGGGAAGAGATATGGGAACATATGTATATGTATAACGGGTTCACTTTATTATAAAGCAGAAACTAACACACCATTGTAAAGCAATTACACTCCAATAAAGATGTTAAAAAAAAAAAAAAGACAAGCAGCTTATCTGTAGGCCAGTTTCATGGCATTTAAAGTTGCAATTTCTTCTGTTGTAAATTTGTTCTTAACTCCTCTGATTCTGTCTTTGAGGAAACTTTAATAGACTGGAATATATGCCAAAAGTATATAGAGTCAGAATCTCTCTAACAGTCAAAAGCTGATGAGAGACTTCCCAAAACTGTGGAAAGCATGTTATTGTTCTGCACTGCTTCCCCCAAGCATGGAAGAAGTGAAGCCAGGACTAGTAGTGGTAGTGATGTGGTCCTTAGGGTGATGCGTAAGACTGAGGGATCCAGCCTAAAGATTCCTTAAGGGGTCAAAAAGTTTTATAACGTACATAAAGTTTTGTTTTAATGCTTTTTAAATGTCAATTTAAAAATAAACAGTACAAAGTTATATAATGTAATTATATTAGGAGAATTGCACTGTGATCAATAGGCCAAGATGAAGGAGAGAGTCCTCGCTTCCCCCACTCTTCTTTCCACTGCTAACAACTATTAATGGTTTGGTATGTATCCTTCCTAGACATTATTTGTAATGCATATATGAAAACATGTGTAAAATATATTATGTTTTCTTGCTTTTTTCACAAGTGGAATTATCCTCTGCATGGTATTTGCTTTTTCACTTATGATGTTGTAGACATTTTTTTTCTATTTCAGTACTGGTAGATTTACATTGTTTGATTATTTTAATCGTGATGCAGTACTTCATTTGAAAGTAGGTACCCTACAATCTATTTAATCATATTCTCACTGATCGTTCTTCATTTCCAACTTTTAATGATTATAAACAATGCTGTAATGGACATCTTGTACAAAGATGTTTATGTTCATCCACGAATATTTCTGTAAATAAATCTAGTAATATGAATCACTAGTCAGAGGATATACACATTTTATTTTGATATGCAGTGGCACAGAATTGAGTGAATAACCAATAAAAAGATATTTCTAGGGGATATAGAAGTTATATTAGCTTATATTAGCTAATTATTATTATTAATAGTATTATTATCACTTATATTAGCTCTAATTATATCTGTGATATGACCAACATAAGAAACTTTAAAATATAATTTCCAGTACTCATATATTAATGTCATAAAGAAGTTCTATTTATAACCAGAAACTTCTAGGTCCACAGGAAAGTCAAATATGTCAAGAGCCTTTTTAAAGTTGTCAGAGCAGATTTCAGCATGTCTGAGCCTGAGTCTCTCAGATACAAATTTTTGTACATTCAAAAAAATCAAAAGAAATTATTTAAATATCCAAAATTCCATTGTCTCCCTTTCTCCTTCTTTCTTAAGAGAGTCACCATTGACACAGTAACGTAAAGCTCAAAATTGAGTTTTAAATGTTTTGGGATTTCTGAACCCAATTAGTGAAAATCCATAAATGGATTACCATTTTTAAAGTTTTAAAAGTTTATTATCCAAAAAAGGAGAAAAAAATCTCAAATGATCTAAAACAATAAGCTTTGTGCCATGAAACATCATCACACATTAAAAACTGATATGATTAGACTAATAAAATTTTGAACTGAAAAGATTTTATGAGAATTATACTGAGTAAAAACGTATAATTATTTTGTGAATAAAATCAATTATGGGATTTCAGATTCAAAAATCAGGAAAAGTGAAACGGTTTTACAATGTTTACTAAAAGATAAGAAAAGATAACATCTGGATTTTAGATATTTATATGACCTTCAAAGTCAGACCTTTCTCCACAGATGACTTTACTTTTGTCTCTAGTGCTATTTTATTTAAAGGCTTATTTATCCTCCATCAAGCGATCTTTCTAAGGCTTTCAGCATGTCTTTTCCAATTGGTTGAGAAATCTTCTTCAAGGAACTTAGTATTCTCAAGTGTCTCCACAGTCTTTGGCTATTGCATTTGCTGTGACTTAGAATAAAGGCAAAATATACAGGGTAATGTAGAAGTGAGCACTCTAGAAGAATCCAAATGCACCTAACATCTTCTCATGCTGCTGCCTTATTGCCTTTAATAAAAAATAACTTCTGAATTGCAAGGGTATTTTTCAGCCATGTGAATCAGTATGCTCCTTTAGCTGGACTTTTCAAGGAGACTTTTTGAATGCTGAAATGATTAACAATATCTGAAGTGAAATTGCACAAACTGTGCTGTGGTAATCGTGGGTGTGTATACATATTAGTCTAGAGGCCCCTGCTGAGTGCAAGATGAAAACCTCCTTCCCCATTGTCCCTCACCAATGGTGGGCCTGGGATTTCAGAAATAATTACTTACAGAGCACTTATAAAAACAAATTACTCAACCTCTTCACAGTGCTTGTTCCGTTTTGGGAAATTTGTCTACTAGGCTGTTAAATTGGGAGATTTGCCAATTTAATAAAAATATTTGCTATCTTTTTGAAGACCTCAGAGTCTTCTGCAAATATACTTACAATTTTTTATTACAAACCTCCTTAATACTGTTGTTTTCCATATATTTTTACTTACTTTGGATATTTTAATTTAGCCTGAGTCATTCCTGTAGAGTAACAACTTTCCATCCTAGCTCTATCTAGCAGTATCTTCTATGTGTTTTCAATGGTGTGTCTGTTATTCCAAAGATCTCCCTGAACTTTACACATTAGACCTGACAGAGCCTCATGACACCTGGAGTAAAAACTGAAAGCTCTGGAAGGAAGTGCTAACAAATATCCTCAAATCTGGAAATTGTATGCTTTAGAAAAATAAAATCATCTTCTTAGTGAAGCTCTAGATTAATTCTTCTAAAAACCATTATAAATCAATTTTAAGAAAATTATATCTGGAACCTCTGAAAACTATGGAAAAGGCTGTGGATCAAAGAAATTAGAAGGCAGTAGCAAATTGTAAATAATGTATTTTGAAATTATAATTAAAATTAACCAGGGTCAATTTTCTGAGGCCTTGAGCCATTAAAGATTTACAAGTTACTTAAAATCTCAAATCCTTCTGAGGTAATCGCTTCAGTTGAGATAAAGGAAAGATATCTTATTTGCTGCTTCACTTCTTAGACCAGCATGAAAAAAATCAAATTTGTGATTATTACTGATTCCTGGGTTTATTGCAAAATTATGGTTAGCTCAACATTGTGTGAAAAAAGATTACTAAACGTTGTTTTGGTCTCGCCTGAACACATAAACATAACTTACAAGTTTCCTAAACCAGTTAATCTCTACTTGAATACGCAGCTAAATGTCCTATGAAAATTTAGGCTTAACTCTATGCAATACCTTTCATCATATCAACTGATAATTTATATATGATTAACAGAATATTGAAGGAAATGTTTTTTTTCTCCTAGTCACATTTATGCAATCAACATTTATAATGTGGTTTTGAAAAAATCTTATATCAGAATTGCTTCCCTATTTGTCAGATGTTCTTTCCTGAGGTCATACCAATACAGACTTCTGTGTTTCCCCTAGGCAACGGGATTTCATTCCCTGGTGCGTCAGTGGGAAAATGTGCTCATTATTGCAAACACATCCTTATTAATACTTGTGGTCCAAAGTGAAAATTCAAGAAAATGGGACTCAGCATGCCTTCATGCTGTTCTTTGCTTCATGCCCTTGGAAATCTTTGGAAGGCCCAGTAGCACTAGACAGAACATTGGAAAGCAAAATTATATGAGGTTTACAACCTGATTTTTCCCAAGTGGTGCTTATGCGAACATTTGTAACTTGTGTTTTTGTGGGTGTTGAACGATCTCTGGATTTGCAGGACAGGAGTTGTGCAGAGGATTTGTCTGTGGCAGGTGCGTTCAGCTTGGGTTACCTGCTCCAGCTCACCCACACAGCCCCACCACACACATTTACTGTCAGACTGTCCCAGCTCTGTCACTATCAATCTGTTTGCTCTTGGGTAAGTTCTTTAACCTCTCTGAGCCTGTTTCCTCATCTGCAAAAATGAGGAACATGGTAATTCCTTCCTAACCCTAAGAATTAAAAGAGATAAACTTAAATGATAAAATCAGCATATAAATGCCCGTTTTTAAATTACTGCAACTTAAAACCTTCCAATTCATGTGGTGTTTTCTTGAAATAATAGTTATATTTTGGTTAATAGTTGAGATTTAAAAGCTTATGTCTAGGTCTTCCCTGGTGGCGCAGAGTCCGCCTGCTGATGCAGGGGACACGGGTTCGTGCCCCGGTCCGGGAAGATCCCACATGCCATGGAGCAGCTGGGCCCGTGAGCCATGGCCGCTGAGTCTGCGCGTCCAGAGCCTGTGCTCCGCAGCGGGAGAGGCCACAACAGTGAGAGGCACGCGTACCGCTTATGCCTAAATTCAGATGGCACACCTTGATAAATTGGTTATAAATTTTGAAACCAGCAGCATTGATCATTTTTGTTCCAGGCTATCTTTTCAAGGCTATTTATAGACTGAACAGCCTTGGAAAGTAGTGATAGTATCTCCCTATGAATCCAAGGACAGGTTTGCTTATAGCCTTGAAAGATATGGATGATATCTCCCCCCAGAGTGAAAGATTTGGGTTCGTTACCCTCAGAGTTCTCCATCTGTAACACAGCCCACTGGAGCGCCAGTATCAGCTGGTCCTCGCTGTATCTCTTTGTGTGGCAAAGTGAGGCTCAGGGACTGGCATCAAATATGTTGATGCTCATGCTGCCTCCTGTACTCGGAGTGATAAAGACCCTTTTTCCTGTTGTTGGAGTCTCATGTTCCACCAGCATCCAGCAAACTGTCAGTCTAACTTGTTACCTTGCAAATAAGGTAAAAATAGAAAATCTCAGATCCTTCACAGTTTATACTAACAGCTTTATTAAGATATAATTCACATACCACAAAATTCAAAAATTTAAAGTGTACACATCAGTTGTGTTTAGTATCTTCACAGACTTGTGCAACCATCATCAGAATCTAATTGTAGAACATTCTCAAAAAGAAACCTAATACACATCAACAGTCATTCCCCATTCCCTCCCCATTCCTGTCCTTCTCCCCTTCACCCCGGCTGTGTTGGGTTGGTTAACACATGAGGGGGAGGGTAGAAGCAGGAGAGCAGTCAAGAGACTTTTGCAGTACTCCGGGGGATAAATGATAGTGGCTTAGAGCATGCTGGCAGCAGCGAAGATGGTGAAAATTGTCTGAATAGAAGATACATTTTTAAAGTAGTGCCAATAGGATTTCCTGACCAATTGGATATGCCAAGGAGGATTTGCTGATGGATTTTCCATTAGGTGTGAGAAAATGAGATGAGCAAAGGATGAGTCTACGGTTTTTGGCATGAGCGACTGGAAGGGCTGAGCTGCAGTTAAGCGAGTTAAGGAGGACCGTGGGTATAGCAAGTTTTGCTGAGGAGGAACAGGCATTCAGTTTTGAGTATGTTAAACTTGAAATGTCTATTAGACATTATGGCAAGGTTGAATAGACAGTATATATTCAATAGTATTCTAGAGTTCAGATGAGAAATACTGCCGAAATGTCTGAATTGGAAGATTTAAAGCTGTAAGACTGCACAAGATCACCCAGGAAGTACATGAAGACCAAGAAGAGAAACAGCTCTAGAACTGAGCCCTGAGGCATTTCCACCTTTAGAGGTCAGAGAGATGAGGTAGAATCAGCAAAATCAAAGAGCAAACAAACAGTTTTGGGACACAGAGTTTTCTCACAGGAATATTGCAAGCATTACATATTCTCTTTGTTGCAGGATGTAAAAATAATCTTTTGGGAAACGTGCACTCAGACCGTGGTGTGATTTATATAATAAACAATGGACTATTTGCTAATTCCATTTGATTACTATTAAAACTAAAATGTTATTTGTTATTAAAAAAACCGTATCAGGGGAAGGGGCTCCAGGCTCATAAAGGAGAACTTGATTAGGGTTTTCCAGGAAAGGTGTGGAAAAGCCCAAGCGTTGCTATACATTAAACAAAAGCAAACAAACTAGTGTATACTGTTTTATGTCCTTCAAACTCCACATTCCAAATTGTCATATCAGATCTTATATGCCATATATTCAAAGATGTCTCACAATGGTACATTCCTGAAATAAGATCTAAAGGATAAACTTTGAATTTAGAGACTTGCTTTGAAAAAAATTTATGATATAAATTAATTATTTTTCCATTCTGGCTTTTGGCTGCATTGGTAAAACTTTGAAAGACATTTATTTATTTAAATTTATTTTTGGCTGTGTTGGGTCTTCATTGCTGTGCACGGGCTTTCTCTAGTTGCGGCGAGCCGGGGCTATTCTTCGTTGAGGTGCGCAGGCTTCTCATTGCGGTGGCTTCTCTTGTGCGGCGCGGGCTCTAGGCGTGTGGGCTTCAGTAGTTGTGGCGCATGGGCTCATCATTTGTGGCTCGCGGGCTCTAGGGCTCAGGTTCACTAATTGTGGAGCACGGGCTTAGTTGCTCCGCTGCATGTGAGATCTTCCCAGACCAGGACTCGAACCTGTGTCCCCTGCAATGGCAGGCGGACTCTTAACCACTACGCCACCAGGGAAGCCCCAAGACATTTATTTTTAAGTACAATTTCATTTCTGTATCTTACAAGCCTTGCCAGTCAAAATTTACATATTGAGAAAAAAAAAAGCACCCGCCACGTCATTCATATTAATTCCCCTCCACCATAATGTGCCAGAATTCAAGAAATTTATTATTTTTTTTGTAAAACTAAGTTTGGTGATGCCAAACATCTGGGTGAAATGGAAAAATATTGTTAGTCATCAGTGTTTATTACTACCTTGATATTTGGTGTCATGGAAATGATAAATCATAATTAGCATTACAATTTGTCAAACATGTTCATTGAAATACAAACACAACTCATTCTACAAGCTGGAAGGACATTTTAGATGACCCATAATTGTTCGTTTTCTTCTCAGAGTTAGAGAGAAACACACTATTAACATAATCCATCCAATGATGTATAAAGATAAGGTATATTATTTTATGAAAGAATTTATACTAAAATGATAATGTGTTGAAATTAATTTAACCTGTTGTGTTTTAATGATATTAATGACTGAAAACAGCAGCAGGCAGAATTATAAATTACATTTAAGGTTCAAGCATAGTGTATATTTTTGTCAGGTTTTCTTCTTTTAACTCTAAGTTTTTTTTTTTTATAAGTGTCATTGACATAGTAAAATCCTTTTCATCATGAATGATTATTTGTCTTCAATGGGCTACAAGTATTTGATTTGACAAGTGAAAAACTTTCTCCAGTAAACTATCTTTGGTTGCCAGTTTCTTTCTTAAATGTTTAATATTTCCCAACAGCCTTCGTTGTTAAGTCTTTAGGAATGCCAGAGCTGTAAGAAGCCCTGTAATTCTGGGTGGTGGAGGAAAAATGTACATAGGCTTTACTAGCTGTACCTTTCTCTATTTCAAATTTTAATTTTTAAATTTCTATCCTGACCTTTAATTTTTGTGACTTATTTTTCTTTCCCCAGTAACCTTTGTTTTTGAAATAGTCTTCCTCCTACCACTTAAAGAAAAATTTCAGAAATAAAGAAAAACACAAGGACTATTAAAATGATTAAGGAGAAGGCACTATTGTTGTAAATAGAGCACTCCAAAATAGGTATTTTGAAAGAGCAGCATTCATTTGAATGTATGAACTCTGGAATACTTATTTTAAAATTATTCACTAGTTTGTTGACCTACATACATATGTATTTTTATTTGAAAAAGAAATGGTATTGCTGGTGGTATATGTGCACACTTCTGTAGACGTTGTATAAATTGGTAATGATATTTATAAGAGAATGTTTTCCTTTCTCTTTGTCAGTGCCATCATTTCTTAAATATACTACTGGTAGGAAAATAAGGATTTATAATTGTAAGAGATTCAGGTAAAAACAAGGTGGTAAATTAAAATTGAAAATTAGTTCAATTTTATTTAGAATATGACATAATTTTGAGACCCAGTAAAGGGACTTTAAAGAAGCTGGGGTATAGATGCAGCAGTTAAGAGGAAGGACTGTTTCTCCTAAAGTAAATTACTGGAGGATGGAAAGGTCATGAGATAAACCAGTGAAAGAGCTTAATTATGATAGAGAAGAAAGAGAAACAGAAAAGAAGGTGGATTATCAGGAGAGAAGGGAATGAATATTGATCAGATTTTCAGAAAAATCTACAAATAAACCCCAGTCCATACTAATGCAGTCATAGGCCCCATATTTCTTCAAAACCAGCTCTAGTGCATTGTGAATAAAGGTGGGCTTTGGAGCACGGCCGTTGTGGTCCCTGGGCCTGGGCAGTGGAGTGAGATGACTGGGATAAGAAAAGTCTGTATGTCGTCTTTCCACATAGGTAATCAGCCCAACTGGATGCCTATAAATAGGATTTCAGAGATTCTTACTTGTGTCTCTCAAAAGACTGCCATACCTAGGCAATTAATAAGGAATGACATCTCCTATTAATGAGTCTATGTCTTTAATAAGCACTTGATCAGACAGAAGATGGTAGGGATGCTGATAGTGTCAGGATACAGGAGGCCTAGAGAAAAGATACAGGGAAGTCTGTGATGAGAGAGAAGGTAATTTTGGAAATGGAGAGACTGGAAGCATTGCATTCTGGTCAGTGAATATTCACTGGACTTACAGTGTACTTTTATTTCAAGGAATGAAGTTCACAGCTGTTAGATCTACAGAAGCAACATATCAATAGATAATCATGACATATGCTTATTTTTAATATTTTATAGGTATTATTAGTATAAACTATCTCAAAAAAAATTAATGGTAGCTTTTTATTTTGAAAATCAACATAGTAAGAGGAAAAAAGAAATGAAACAGTCTGGTTGCCGTTTCTCATTGGAGAAACAAACAAACAAAAAAATTCTTAAGCCCAACAGTGACATTCATAACAATTTTCTTAATTTAACTCCTTTTCTTTTTTGTTAAGGAGGAACAGCTGTATTTTTATCATTAATAGAAAGGGGGACAGTCCCTAAACAGCCTATTATAAATTCTTCTAGGAAAGCATATTACAAATAATTGAAAACAAACCTGATTCTGTGAATTTGGCAGCAAATGTGTAACAGAAAGCAATTCAGCCCTGGCCTCTAGATGATTGATTAAATTTTTTATTCCCTTTACCTTTCATTCACGCCATGTTTGTCAGAGGAGAGAGAAAAGGGAGTGTTTCAAAACAAAATCCACTTTAAACAAATAACGGGATAATGATCAGTGACCTCGAATCAGCCGTTTATTCATTTTTCTCAAGTTTGAATGTTTCTGAATATTCACTATTCTGCATGGGTTCCTGCAGAAAATGAGACCCTGAATTTCAGCACCCCCCCACCCCCACCAGCTAACCACAACACGAGCTGTATTTGAGCTTCTTTGAGGGCATGGCCCTGCAGCTTCCTGTGGTCAGTTACTAGTGTGAGTCCAGCAAAGGAACAAGAACACTGTGTACTCGGTCAATCTACAGAAAACTTCATCTTCTGTTTGTGTGGGAGGAGAGGTCCCTTGGTGCATTCTGTTTCTTTGAAGGGACTAGAGATCTGTTGGTGCTGTACAGATGTCAGGGGTGCAAGGAGCCAACATCTTATAAACATAGTAAATAAATGATTATGGTCCAATTCTGTACAGAATAACGGTAAGAACCTGAACGTAGGCTACTGTTGACATGGATCATATTTGTTCTTGTTGTTCAATAAAGCATGTAAAATTAACACCTAACCTCTTAAATGAAAAACTTCCTTAAAACCTTGATATTTTCAAATGGTATCTAGTCATCTGTGCACATCACAATGCTGTGTTGCAAACCTGATGACTCCAACGAAATTTTAAGTATGACTGCACATTTATGGAGTCCCTTCCTGTGACAGATCCTTTTCCTTTTTGTCTTTCTCTTCTCACAAACTACTGCCCAGATGTTGGTAATTCTACAGCCTCCTCTTCCTGCAGTCCTTGTGTTGGCACATGGTCACCTACTCTGTCCTCAGGCCCAAAGGTTGCCATGTCAGGGGATGGGAATGTAAGCCATCCCCAAAACAATAGTCCCAGCATGGAGCTGGAGGGGGTTTGAGCTAGAAAGTCCTCTGATCATTCTTTCTCTTAATTCTTGTGTGAAATTGGATATAAGCAAGGAGGCAAAACGCAGGAAGAGGTCCTGCTCTTTCTTCTTGACACATAATCTCCTGTTGAAGTTCAACATTCTTAGTATTTCCAGATTCACCTCTCCATTGTGGGTGGGAACTTTATCACTACTACTTCCATTGTCCTGAGGCTGTCCAGGTTGCTGGTAGGTAAAGAGGACAGCATATTCTGCTTAGCAAAGAGACATACAACTGTTTGTGTTAGTTTTCTTACTCTTTCAAGAGTAACAACAATTAACACTTAATAGTTTTTCCTGTGTGCCAGGCATTTTCTATTCAGGTTGCATGAATTATCTTTTTTAATCTAGCAGCAGCATAATAAGTAGGGATTATTATTATTACTTACCTTTTTCAGAGGAAACTGAGGCACAGAGATATTAAGTCAATTGCCTAAATTCACACAAGTGGTAAGTGGCAGAGCCAGACTTTGATCCCAGGCAGTCTGCTTCAACATATATGGTCTTCAGCTGTCATTAGCTATCTGAACACACAACACACATCCACACATACTATCATACAAAGCACCAGAAACAGTATTAGCCCAAATTAGAAAAGCATATATGTATAAACATTTTTGTAGTCTTACATACAGACTCATCGGTACTCAGATTTACAAGCCCACTGAAATAAAAAGCCCTCAGTTATCTAAGTATAAAATTTTGTTCCACAAAAACACCAGCTTATTTTATTAATTGTTTTTACTCTGTGCAATGAAAAATCTTAGGACTAAAGAGGTAAAACCTGCAGTTTCTTCTTACAAAGCTAGGCTAGAGGCCATATTTAAAGTAATTGAACACATGTTTTCACTTGAAAGCATAGAAACTTGATCAACTGTGGATGGACAGTTTCACTCTAAAGATGAAATAAAATGAAGCAGGGCAAGAATAAAAACCATAAGAGGTGAGTGGAGAATAAGAAAAGATACGAAGAAGACACCAAAAAATTAATAATGTGAAAGCAAAACAAGAAGAAAGAGAAAGGTGGCAAAAGAAGGGAACATTCAAAGAATGAGCCTGTCCCTGTATTGATGCAAGAGGGCAGTCCGGGGACACAATCAGAGGGTGGGGGACGCGGCAGTCAGCTTGCACACACATAGGTCAGGGATATCGGAAATACGCCGAGCCTAGAGGGCATGCTCAATCTTGAGGACCTTGTGCTATGTTCAGACCCCTCTCTAAGTATGTATTAGTATGTCTCGATCATTTAAAATCTCTGACATGTCGTTTGAAGTTGAACCTTTCTGAATCTTAAATTAGTTGAGATTGCCAATGACCATCCCCAAACGCTATTCTATATAAATGAGAAAAATCAAATTAATGTGTTTTTACAGCTTTCATTTAAAGACTTGCAACACACACACACACACACACACACACATACACACACACACACACGACATACACGCCCTTCTCTCTGAGGAACTCTTGAGTCAGAGAATGAGAACGAGAGACTGCATTTCTTTTTCAAGTACACATCTAGGTTTTGTTCCAATTGAATGACACAGGATCTGGCACTGTATTTAGACCTCTTGCTCCAAGATTTTATTTTAATTTTAAACAAGTGTTCCCACACAGGGACTGAAAACAAAACAGGAAAATGTTGCTTAAGTTTTCCTTTGTGTTGTTATTAAATGTCTTTCAAGCGTACTGATTGTTCTATCCTACTAATGTAGGTCATTGTACCCTCAGTTGCTTTTTTTCTATTCGGAACTGTCTCTAACAGCTCTCCACAACAAGGAAGAACATGTTAGTTTCACAGATATTTATTTTGGGTATTAGCACATTATTTTCCCCTTCTCTCTATAACTTGAGGTTTTAGTACTTCCTACTAAGTAGAATTTGCCATAAAGTTTAAATTAATTTTTTTGCATACCAGCGCGTGGTTTTCACTTGCTAAAATGCTTAAGTACTAAACCTGTCATAACTAACTTCATTTATTGTGATGTTAGTAAGACCTTAGGGGTTGGTTCTTTTCAGAACGATTGGTGCTTTAGCCTTCAAGTTTTGGACAGGTTCTGGTTCTGATTTTGATTATTGTAGAGCTTTGCTTCCATTTACCAGGAGGTTCTCTACTGATATGGATCAATCCCAGGAGATGTTGATGAGGTCTGCGGCTATCCCTTGCCTTAGTGATCCTCTGTGCTTTAATATACTTCATTCTTGCCCCTTTGCAGGAGGCCTGAACACCATCTGACCTGGGGGTGGGTCCTGAGTGGTGACCTGGGACATGGTAAACAGTTTACCCAAGGAAGTCTAGAACAGATAAAACTAGTGGGATAAACCTGACACAGATTCATGAAGAAAAGCCAAGAGGTGGGGAAATTGAACAAGCTAGATAATTCCAGAGGAGCGAGAGCAGGATAATAGAGAGAAAATGAAGTTAAAATACTGGTGTCAGTCACAGGCAGGTTTGGAATGGAAGTAAGGCAAATAAATAATGGAGAGCGTGTATGGAGAAGATTGTCTCCCCAGTGGTGAGCTTAATGTTGCTAGAAGTCTTCAAATAGAGCCTAGATGACCAGCTATTATTCATTCAACAAATGCTTACTAAACCCCTATTCTCTGAGGTAGTGAAATGGTGAGCTGAGGAACTCAGCCAAAGAAGTCAGACTAGAATCAGAACACATCTTGGCTATATGAACTTAGCCATCCTTGTTAAAATTTCAATGTCTATTTTCTCTTCTTAAAAAAGGAGATAATAATTGTACCAATTTCATGAGGTTGTTGTAAGCATTAAGTGAGTTAATACTATTTGAGTTAGTACACACAGATAATATGCAAGACTCTCTGGTATCCAGTAAGTACAGAATCATAATCACTATTGTTTTTATGAGTAAGCTCCTGTATACTGCAGAGAAATTTCTGAAATAGCTATGAGGTTGGAATAGGTAACTAATGATTTATTCTCTTAATCTATCTTTGGTTGAGACATACCCAGAACGAAATTTGGAGCAATGCAAATGTTGGAGGAGAGTTGAAAGAATTTTTCTTCTGGTGATTTTTCCCTCATGGTCTGCTCTGAAGCGACTCCTCTTAGATTCTTTTCTTGCTGTGAATTTCAGATGATATCTATATCCCTATATAGTCTCAGCTGGACAGCATAAAGATTTAGTAATGACACCTGCATTTGATAAAATTTAAATGAGACGCTCCCAAAAGAGATTGAGAAAAACTATTTTGACAACTCTTCTTTTATCCATGCAAATATTGTATACTTTAATGGGAGGAAGAAAAACACAAATGATAAATGAAAAATTCACAACTTGGAGTACTTTTAAAAATTATTATTTGAAAATAATTATAAATTTTTAGAGAGATGTAAAATGAGGTCATGTGTCAAGGTCCTTTTTGAGGGAAAAAAGATATTTACATTTAATAATTATTTCCTTTTTTTGAAACTTTCAGGAACTTAATTGTCATTGTGTCTTTCATACATCATGACCAGTGGACTCTTCTATTCAATTATGATGGATTGATTACATGTCACTCATCTGGACATGTTTCAGATGAAACTAATCTAAGATCAAAGGGCTTAGAATTAAATGCTTTGCTGGATTGCTTTGACTTGTACAAAGCAAGAACACCACCAGAAGCTTTTTGAAAGAAGGACCATACCAATTTTGAAACTTTGAGAAAATTGGAACTCCTAAAGCAGCTAAGACTTTACTTCTATTTTTAATCTTTCCAAACCACTTAGCCTTTCTGTATGTTAATTCCATAGGATTTAAAAAGCACTGCCACATGAAATCTGGTATTCATACAAAAAATTAAATAACTCTCTGATACAGAGAGTTAGAGACAGAGAGGGAGAGAGAGATTCTCTTCTTTGACCAAGAGAGAAGCTACACAACCTTTGGAGCACAATATTTTAACTAGTTTCACTAAGAGAGGAGAAAAAGATGACAGATACTCATTGAAGAAAACGGATTTTCTTATTCTACTGTAGTTTATTAATGACCATTGCTTTGGCAGTGATGAATCTGTGTAGATATTCCATGGAAGGAAAAGTTTTCATCCAGGAATAACAAATTCAAGAATTGTAATTCTCAAGAACAGGAGGAAAGCAATCTAAGTTTCAGGGGCAATTGGAGCCAAGTAAGTGTCAGAAAGGAGATATATTATGGGAGTCTGCAATACCTGTTAAGACTAAGCTCAGGGTACAAGTGTCAGTGATACAGTCATATTTATTAAGTAGTTCATTAAGCTGACATTTCCTTATATTCTTGGAATAGATTAGTTAAGGAAGTTAATGTCATTCACAGTCTTTGACATTTTATATGTTAAAATATTACTTTTCCAGCAGCACGGTAGTCATCAACCATGGAAGTACAGTAGTTGTTTTGGTTGGGCTTATAAACTTCTGATGATAGTGTGATGTTTATTAAGGACCTTCCAAGATAATTCAGTACACTACACTCTGCATGAAAAGAAAATCTTTCCAGTTCTGTTAAGTAGGAATACTGAGGCACCTAAGGATATACAAGTATATTGCATTATTTTTTATATTCAAAAATGGCTCTATTAGTGACTTAAATAATTTTTGGATGATTTATCCAAATGTTGGGGCTACAGGAATCTGCCTGTGTAATGGTTTTTAGGTACTTGAATTATTACATCTCTAGTGAGATTTATTGAATTATGTCAAATAAAATTTATGCTAAAATTCTTGATGTACATCCAATAAATGCAATTAAAAATATAGGTGAAATATATACAAAGTCAAAATTTAAATGACATTCACAATTCAGAAATTTTGAATGTTTGAAGAAAGAGTTAATTCATTGGAAATTCTATCACAGTCTATAATATTTGGGCACTGTTAATGATTTACTAATTCAACAAATAATTATTGAATCTACTATATGCTACTCACTATATTAATCACTAAGACTATACTGTAAATAAGACAAAGTTCCTCCTCTCATTGAGCTTACAGTCCAGTAGCAGATACAAGCAAGTAAATAGGCAGTGATCACAGTGGAGCTCAGAGAATTCATAGGAAGAGCTCCTAGACAGGACATGGAAGTGTTCATGGAAGGAAGGAATTGACATCTTAGCTGAGACCTGAAAGTTATAAAGTATGTCTGTGCTAATGGGAGCAGTAGGGAGACATAAAACATGTTTGACCAAAGGCCCAAAGATGAGATAGATCATGACACAGAAGGGAAAGTGAAAATGATTCAGTGACCTGGAATGTAGTAAGCATCCAATAAATATTTTTGAATGAATGAGAGACTGAATGACTAAATGAATGAATGAGAAATATTGAAGCATGAAGAGGTGGTCTAGAGATAAAGCTTTGTAAGCATGTGTTTTAAGCCCTCAGAGTATTTCATTTTCTGGATGTACAAATGAACAGTTTTTTTTGTTTTTTTTTTTTTTTTTTTGTTTTTGGGGCTTCCCTCTGTTTGTGACCTGGAATGTAGTAAGCATCCAATAAATATTTTTGAATGAATGAGAGACTGAATGACTAAATGAATGAATGAGAAATATTGAAGCATGAAGAGGTGGTCTAGAGATAAAGCTTTGTAAGCATGTGTTTTAAGCCCTCAGAGTATTTCATTTTCTGGATGTACAAATGAACAGTTTTTTTTGTTTTTTTTTTTTTTTTGCGGTATGCGGGCCTCTCACTGCTGTGGCCTCACCCGTTGCGGAGCACAGGCTCCAGATGTGCAGGCTCAGTGGCCATGGCTCACGGGCCCAGGCGCTCTGCGGCATGTGGGATCTTCCCGGACCGGGGCACGAACCCATGTCCCCTGCATCAGCAGGCGGACTCTCAACCACTGCGCCACCAGGGAAGCCCCAAATGAACAGTATTTGAATTAATAAAAATAATCATAAAACAACAGTCATTAGTTGGAGGAAATAACCAAATGTGAGGAAAAGGAAAAGAGGACTTCAATAAACTGTGCCTGATATAACTGGAAATAATGGACTAGAAAAAGATTCATTTTATAATACCCCATTTTCTCATTAAGAACCTAAAGTTTCCTGATAGGGAAATCTCTAGTCTGAAATGTTTAAATATTTTATTAACTTGTATTATAAATGACATATTGGGTAAGTTTTATTATTTATCTAGTGTATTTTTATTAGCCATGAATTAATTTTCATATATTCATGTATTTTCATATTTTTAAGACTTTAAAAATATTGCATTGATTTGGAAAGGTTTTAAAAGCTGCAGTGAAACTTTGCTGATAAGGTAAGAAAGGTTATTTTTCAATAATTATTCAGCTACATATAATAAAACTAATGACAATCCATAAAGATAATACATTTAGTAAAAACTTTTCTTGTAGAAGCAAGGTACTCTGTAATTGTTAATTAACTTTATCGATAGTTATTGCATGCCCATGGTGTTTAAGGAATATACTCTATAATTTAAATATACTCTATTGTGTTTTCATGGACTCTTGTGTGACTAATAGCACATCCAGTTTATTGGTTGGATTATGAAATAGTCAGAATATGATTGAAGGAACTAACCAATGGGTAAGGTCCACTTTGCTCTGGTTGAAATTAAGTTGAATAGTTCTTAAGTTGAAACACAATATCTTATGACATTTCTATGTCCTTATCAGCTGAAAATTGCCTGTCAAAATGAAACTTAAAGTTAACTAATGTTTAACTAATATTAACAAATGTAGGAGACCTA
The DNA here is from genome assembly GCF_003031525.2 of Neophocaena asiaeorientalis asiaeorientalis. Classification (NCBI taxonomy): domain Eukaryota; kingdom Metazoa; phylum Chordata; class Mammalia; order Artiodactyla; family Phocoenidae; genus Neophocaena; species Neophocaena asiaeorientalis. The sequence continues at coordinate 7,321,023 of NW_020174698.1, read as the reverse complement.
GATATAAGGCAATTGTGGATCAAAGCTGTTAATGCCTGTTCTGTAATTCAACTTAACCCAAAATGCTTGGGTAGAAAGTGATATGAAGGATTACTGACTTGAATTTCATTCTGTGGAAATACCATACTCAAAGATTTACTCATATAATAACAGAAAAATCTGATTAATTATTCTATGAAATTGCTTTACAGGTAGGAAGCTAGTTGAATATGCTAAATATTTAGAATTTATATGTTTCTTTATTCAGAAGTTTTTACTTAGCACTCAGTTATTTTTAGCTATTATCCTGTTTTCTGGGGATTATGTCAGTTAACAAAAAAGATAAAAAATCCGTGAACCCTTGGGACTTATGTTCTAGAGAGTGGAGAGGAATAGTCAACAAAGCAAATAAATCATATTCACGGTATGTTAGAAGAAAAGTACTGTGGAGAAAACTGAAGCAAATAGAGGAAATTGTGAGTGCCAGGATGAAGTTCGCACTGTAATTAGATAGTCATGGAAAGACTCACTGAGGAGGCCTCATCTAAGCAAGGTTTGAAAGAAATGAGAAAGTAAGCATTGTAATATCTGGGAGAATAACATTCCAGGCAAGGGATTCCAAGTTTAAAAGCCCTGAGGTAAGATCCTATCTCACATGCCCAAACAAAGATGGCAGCCTGGCTGGAGCAGCGTGGATGAGGGAGAAAGTAGGAAAAGAGCTCCAAAAAGTCATTACTTTCTCCTTTGGCAGTATTAAGGGGTAGGAGTGGGGCGGTGACATTGCAGATAGTATAGGATCTCATAATTCATTGTAAAAATTTTGGCTTTTATTGGTAGTGCAATAGAGAAGCATTGGGAGGTCTTAAGGAAAAGCATGACATGACCAGAGTTATATTTTTCAAGGAATATTTAGAGAGCTCCCTGAGACATGTTGTCCTTGATAAAATTTGCAAGCCAGTTTTTGAGGCACCAAATTACGAGGAGGGAATAAAAGCTTTTACTCACCTTCAGGAAATAATGACTTTTGTATAGTTTTCTAATGGTGAATGTGATTATGGTATGGGGTTTGAGATGGGAATGGACCTCTTCTGCTATGGTTTACACTATTTTCATAAGGTTGATGGCCAGCTTTTACCTCTTGCATGTAACCTATTGAAGAGGAGTCTCTTGGCAGAAATTATTGAAGATCATCTGGCGAACAGAAGTAAAGAAAACACCGACCAACTTGCAGCATGAGTGAGAGTTGGCTTTCTTTGGTCCATAATATTTTAAATTATTAATATTAAAGTTATGATTTTTGTTAATAAGGAATACAGAGAATAAATTGATGGAAACATTTACTAAAAACTTAAAAAACAAAAACAAAAAAACAGCTGCTATGTTGCAGGTAGACCCTAAGGAGGTGAGAGTTGTAGCAGGAAGACCTGTTCAGATCCTTATTGCAGTGCACAGGTGCAAGATGATGAAAGCTCTTGGACCAAGATGGTTTTAGTAGAGGTGGTGAGAAGTGTTTGGATGCTGGATATATTTTGAAGGTAAAGCCAACAAGATTTGCAGAAAAGTTGGATGTAGGAAGAAGGAAAACAAGAGCAGGCAAGCATGACTCCAAGTTGTTGGTCCTGGGTAATAGAAAGGATAAAATTATTTAATGAGATTGGGAACACTGGGGGTGAAGAAAGGGAACTCAGTTTGAGATATAAGTTTGAGGTACCTATTAGACAGTCGTATAAATAGATCAAGAAGGCAGTTGGATGCTGTATCTGGACCTTAGGAGAGATCAAGCCTGGAGATATGTGTGGGAGGCATCAGTATAGATGGTATTTAAATCTGTGAGCTTTGGTGGGATCGCTAAGTGAGCGTGGATAGAACAGAAGACAAGGCCAAGGACTGGGCACCATGGTACTCCAATATTAGAAAGTTAGGGAGGAGAGAAGGTAGTAAGTAGAGAGGGAGACTGGGAATGTGTAGCTGGAGGCAAACAAAGACAGTGTGGTATCCTGGAAATCAATGGAGTAATCAATTGTTTCAAATGCTGTTAATAGATCAAGTATAGTGGAGACTGAAAATTGATCATTTAGAGGCTCCTGTTGACCACCCAGAGCCAGAGTCAGAGCCTTTGTTTGTGCTGTGCTAGAAACACAGTGGCAAATTGTTGCACTGTCACCTTTTCCTAAGCTTCATACAGATCACCCCCTTTCTCCAAACGTATGCTTTCTTTTTTTTTCCCCATGCTGGGTAAAATACAAGTGACTAGGTTCATTTTTCAAAGTTATCGTTGTGATCTTATTCTCCCTCTCTGAATTAATATCACATTAATCATGATTAGATTTAAGAGGTTCCACAAGTCTCAACCACTCATTTACATACATGTTCTTTGACCACACCTATAGATAGCTGATCTCATCCTATACATATGAAAATTATTGTTCTATCCTCTGGTGTCACCTTACTTTCAAATTGTTACACCAATTTCATTGACACACTTAGAGATTGATAAAGGGGATTTTAAAATGTTCGTCAAGTTGTCAACTCCATCCACTTCCACTACTCATTTCAAAGTTTCTTAACCTTATTAATGATCCTTAAGTAGCCTTCATTCTCCCATCCATCCACTCAGTAAACTTCTATCACTGGGGAGGCTGTTAGGAATATAGCTTTTCCAGTAATCTAAAGCAGAGGTAGTAATATAAATAGAAAAACATAATAATAAGGGGCCATTATCCATACTAGAATTTTGATTCTTTGCTGCATAAAACGTCTTTAAATTATATTCTAATTATCGAAGTAAAAATGCCATAGAGGCCCTCAAATCTTATCCATCTGCAAGGGAAACATGATTTATATAGTACCCTTACACTAATAAAAGTAATTTATTTGGATGGGTAGAGTGTAATATTGATTTAGTCGTTTCGTCGTAAAAAGAGATGATCTCTCATGAGTTTTTTTTTTTTCCTCTTTATTTATCTGTGAAAGTTAATTTCAAAGAAGAGTGTAATTTTAAAATCTAAAAAACCGGTGGTTAATCAGGCTGATATTTTCAGCTGGAATAAATTCCTTTGACAGCATGAACATGTATCCACTAACATGTCTGTAATGGAAGTCATTTCAGAAGACACTAGACTGCCACAGACTTCCCACAGCCTCTCAGCAAGACAGTGGTGGTCTTGAGGAATGATACTCTTCAACTTTTTGAAGATAGACACCCTCCAGTTGTTACCCCACAGGAAATCAGGAAGTATGCTAAACTATCCGGTGGAGTTGGAATTACACAGCGAGGTTCCAGTGGAAATATCTTATCCAATATTATGATTTATTTTGAAGGAGAGTTTTTTTAAAAAGGAAAAAAAAATGATGGAAATAAGCTGCACAAAACATGGCCAAACAGCTGTCTGGTTTTCTGTCTCAGAAACAGCTTGGGACTAACTATACTCACAAGATCTCTTGGCGGAGTAGCTTGATGAAAATACAAAAGCTGTGAGGAGAAGTATTCTTTTGCTGAAGCCTTTCTTTAGCTATCATATGGTTTATTAACGTAAATGAGAACATGTTCACCATTTTTTAAAGCTCCTGTATGTTTAAATGAGGCACTTACTGATTCCATGTAGAGCACAAATACAGTTCACCATAGCATTAATGCCAAATAAACCTTAATAATTTTTGGAAAACTTAATTCTAGACATGGTCTGATTTTTCTCCCTTCAAATAGCATTTTTAGGAGCAGTCAAGTAAGAGCTTGATAAGACAGAAAATCAGCATGACTTCAAGGGCACTGGTGAATTTTTGGATGCCAAAATTAATCTGTAAGGGGAATTCATTTTAATTGCTTCATACATCTATTTATTCATTCTTTACCGTTAATGGATACCTTCTTAAGTAATAGAGACAACTTGATTTTAAACACATTTCTGGCTCACCTGTTAGATGCCAGAACTGTGGAATATATAAGATCTGTCTTACTCTTAAAATTTTCTACATCAGATGGGGAGGATATTCAGTATCTGGAGATTTATTATTTTAGAAGACCTTGTATTTTATCATCCTCAAAAGTTGATTTAAGTGAATTTATTCTTTACTAAGTATCTAAGGTAGGTTCAATTAGCTGGGACATTCCATATTTTTATCATGAAGCATTTTGAGTCTATTCTTTGTGGCATCAGAATTAGTTTCTCATCTCAGAGTTTGCTGTATTTATTCCTCTAGTGACTCAGTAGTTTATTGGCAGTCAGTTTGTAAAATTCTCTCAGGGATTATCTAAATGCAGAATGTTAGGAATGGAGACACATATTGCCTCTCCTGTCAAAAAATGTAATTAACACAAATGATATATTGTCTTGCAAAAGTGGATGAAAATTCCAGTGGGTGACCTCAAGTCACAGTTCCCAGTGCACTTACAGACTGTTGTGTTCCTTAATAGCTCCCAGCCCAGCACAGGACTCCTTTCTTCTTTTTCTTATTTTATTTTTAACATCTTTATTGGAAGATAATTGCTTTACAATGGTGTGTTAGTTTCTGCTTTATAACAAAGTGAATCAACTATACATATACATACATCCCCATATCCCCTCCCACCCTTCCTATCCCACCCCTCGAGGTGGTCACAAAGCACCGAGCTGATCTCCCTGTGCTATGTGGCTGCTTCCCACTAGCTATCTGTTTTACATTTGGTTGTGTATATATGTCCATGCCACGCTCTCACTTCGACCCAGCTTACCCTTCCCCCTCCCCGTGTCCTCAAGTCCATTCTTTACATCTGCATCTTTATTCCTGTCCTACCCCTAGGATTTTCAGAACCTTTTTTTTTTTCAGATTCCATATATATGTGTTCCATACTGTATTTGTTTTTCTCTTTCTGACTTACTTCACTCTGTATGACAGACTCTAGGTCCATCCACCTCACTACAAATAACTCAATTTTGTTTCTTTTTATGGCTGAGTAATATTCCATCCAAAGATGTGCCACATCTTTATCCATTTATCTGTCGATGGACACTTAGGTTGCTTCCATCTCCTGGCTATTGTCAATAGAGCTGCAATGAACATTGTAGTACATGGCTCTTTTTGAATTATGGTTTTCTCAGGATATATGCCCAGTAGTGGGATTGCTGGGTCACATGGTAGTTCTATTTTTAGTTTTTTAAAGAACCTCCACACTGTTCTCCATAATGGCTGTATCAATTTACATTCGCACCAACAGTGCAAGAGGGTTCCCTTTTCTCCACACCCTCTCCAGCATTTATTGTTTGTAGAATTTTTGATGATGGCCATTCCGACTGGTATGAGGTGATACCTCACTGTGGTTTTGATTTGCATTTCTCTAATGATTAGTGATGTTGAGCATCCTTTCATGTGTTTGTTGGCAATCTGTATATCTTCTTTGGAGAAATGTCTATTTAGGTCTTCCACCCATTTTTTAATATTGAGCTGAATAAGCTGTTTGTATATTTTGGAGATTCATCCTTTGTCCGTTGATTCGTTTGCAAATATTTTCTCCCATTCTGAGGGTTGCCTTTTCATCTTGTTTATGGTTTCCTTTGCTTTTTAGCCTCCTGTGTGTGCGTACACATGCTGTGTGTGTGTGTGTGTTCAGTCCAAAACTTACCACTCAATTTCAGTTTCTTTAACGATTTTAATCTCATTTGATTTATTGCATAGGTAATAATGCATTTACAAAGTACAAAAAAGTGAAAGTAGTTCTTCCTGTCATTATATTGAGAGTTTCCTTATTCTTTTGTAAGGTACATATAATTCACTGTATAGATGTATAATTTATTTAACCAGTCTCACATTGACGGATATTAGATTGTTTCCAGTCTTCTGCTATTACCAAAAAATGTGGTGGGAATTCAATATAGTTGTACATTTCATTAATTACATGTTGATTAGTGAGATATATATATATATATATATATATATATATCTGTAGGGTGATTCCCCAGAAGTGGAATTTCTAAGTAAAATATTCTGTGCATTTGTAATTTTGACAGTTATTGCTAAATTCACCTTCATAAGGGCCTGTGCCATTTTACACTCACACCTGTAAGTATGTGAGGATTGCTGTACCTCTTTAGTCTTGCCATCCGGGAGTATTATCAATATTTTAGAATTCTGACAACCTGAAAAACTGGAAAAGGTTTTTAGAGTGGTTTTAATTAACGGTTCTGTTATGAGTGAGGTTCACTATCTTATCAAAAGTTTAATAGCCATTTATATTTCCCTTTCTTTGAATAGTCCTCTTACATCTTCTGTCTGTTTTTGTGTTGTTGGTATTTTTCCTTGTTGATTTTTAGGGTTTCTTTAGGCATTAGAAAAATAATTCCTTTATCTGTGATAGAAGTACTTCTTATTTTATCAAATGGTTTATTCCCCATTAGAATTCTCTGCTCTCATGAAATCCCTGTTAGAACATGTGGGCCCCATGCCTCCAAATTACCTTTGGAGGGTAATTCCTTGACCTTTTCTCCACTTTTTACATGGAAAATGGCATGGTTAGATTTGATTTCTTCTGGTGTCAATTGTGCTAAATTATTTTCCTGAAAAAATTACCATCCTGTCCAGGTTTTAATATATTTTCATAGAGTATATTTTTCATAGAATATATTATATCCTTGGTAAATTTTTTGCCTTCTTGATCTATCAATTACTAAAAAACAAACAACAACAACAACAAAAACCAGCTTACTGAAATTTCTCACTGTGCTTGGAGATTTGTGTAGTTTTTCTTGTAATGTGTCCATTTTTGCTCTCCATATTTTAAGGCTATATAATTGGATACTTTCAAGTTCAGAATTAAAAAAATTAAGCTCCTGATGGTTTCTTGCTTTTGTCTGATATTTTGTAACTTTATTATACCAAGTTTTCTGGTTTCCCACTATATACTACAGTCTTAAATAATGTTAGCGCCCAATAATTCTCAGAAAAAGAATGACTGACAAGAATTTATAGAAATCCTAGGAAAGTCAAGTAGATGCACTGCCTTGGAACAGAGAAATATGGGTAATTGCAGTATATACAACACACCTGAAATATAAGCAAATAAATTGCATGTATATGTACTAAAGCATTCATAAAATTTCTCAATTACTTCACTGCATTCCAGTAAGGAGATATGAACCTGTATCTGCCTGACTAACTGGGAGAAAGGGAGCTTAACTTTATTTTTCTAAGAAAAATTAAAACCAGATATTTAACTTTTGGTAACTTTAATTGTCAAATGATTTCCCACCTTGCGTAGATTCACATCTCTTTGATCAATGGGAGACCAAGTGCTGATGATCTGTCTCCTGAACTGCTAGAATTTACCTCCGCCCGCTATATTCGCCTGAGATTTCAGAGGATCCGCACCTTGAATGCCGATTTGATGATGTTTGCTCACAAAGACCCAAGAGAAATTGACCCCATTGTCACACGAAGAGTAAGTTACAATGAATCATACTGGAACTTGTGAATGATATTGCACCCATCGTTTTAATTGTCTGTTAAATAGTTTTAAAAGATATCTTTCAGTGAAGGAGTGAAAGACTTTGAAATTCCACAGACCTTCCTTTGTTTAAATCTAAGCTCTGCCACTTATTAGATGTGTAACATTTATCAAACTTTTTAACGTTTCTAAACTTTAATTTCCTCTTTGGTACAATGGAGATCGTAATGCCTAGATCACTATCTTAATTTTGAGGCCTAAGTTAGTTTTTCGACACTTTGGGTAATCCATACTACTATTATAATTGGCTTTGGGGGTGGTGGTTACTACAGGAAGAGAATGGGCTTTGAAACATTTTTGGTTGCAACGCACACTAAGAAATACATTTTATATCATGACTCAGTACACACACACACACACAAACACACACACACACACATCACATGACATCTTGATGACCTTTAATGTGCATAGATCAGCTGGTGATGTGGAAATGCAGATTCAGATTCAGTAGGTCTAGGGCAGAACTGAGAAACTGCAATTCTAATAAATTCCCAGGTGATACGGATGTCACTGTTCTGTGGACCATTTTGTCTAATTAAATAATTTAGTTTTATGCTTCATTAATGAATCACAAGGCACTGCTAGTTCAAAAGAGCGCTGCTATAGGAAAAAAGTGATTATATATACCATTTTATTTTCCTTTATGAATTGAATATCAGGAAAAAATGGTTATAGCATCCTTTCAACAGATCATTGAAAGTAGGAGCTACCAAGTGTTGTTTTACTATCTTAATTTTGAGGCCTAAGTTAGTTTTTCGACGCTTTGGGTAATCCATACTACTATTATAATTGGCTTTGGGGGTGGTGGTTACTACAGGAAGAGAATGGGCTTTGAAACATTTTTGGTTGCAACGCACACTAAGAAATACATTTTATATCATGACTCAGTACACACACACACACACAAACACACACACACACACATCACATGACATCTTGATGACCTTTAATGTGCATAGATCAGCTGGTGATGTGGAAATGCAGATTCAGATTCAGTAGGTCTAGGGCAGAACTGAGAAACTGCAATTCTAATAAATTCCCAGGTGATACGGATGTCACTGTTCTGTGGACCATTTTGTCTAATTAAATAATTTAGTTTTATGCTTCATTAATGAATCACAAGGCACTGCTAGTTCAAAAGAGCGCTGCTATAGGAAAAAAGTGATTATATATACCATTTTATTTTCCTTTATGAATTGAATATCAGGAAAAAATGGTTATAGCATCCTTTCAACAGATCATTGAAAGTGTTGTTTTCCAGTGTTAAACAGGAATTTGAGAGATTATGACATAGACGATCAGCCCAAGTTACTATGAGTGATAACTGTTCTTTCTCCTATCCACGCCTCACCGTATTCACTGGTTTACTCATCTCCTTTATATGCTGCTACACAGCCAAGACACTATTACCAAGAGAGTCAGTTCAGCAGTAAATCCATAGAACAAATATATGCTAACAGCGGAGGAGAAAAGAGGATTGTAGGGAGAAACTGAGATTGTGAGAAAAAGCATTGTTCTAGAATGACCCTACTAAGGTTAGACGGTTGCCACAAATTGCCAAATTGCTGAACCGGCCAGCTGAATACTGAAGGGTGGTACTTTTCACAATTCCTGAGTACCCCTCGCATATTTTCTCTTCTCATTACTTAACTTACTCACACCTAACCTCTCCATCATTGCAAAATAACTTTTAAAGTTTTATTGTCCCCATGCAACACGTGTTGGATGTTTTAGTGCCCTGTATTTCCAAACCTGAAATAATTTTACCTTGTCTTATATTTCAGTATATTGTAAATTGTTTTATGCAAAAGTAATCATGATTTTTCACCAATGTTTAGATTCTTCACTTGTTAAAAAAAAAGATTTTTAATTATAATTTTGGCATGACTTAAAAATACACACCAAGGAAGACTGAATAATTTTGAAGTGAAATTTAATCTTTCCTGACAGTATATCTATCAAAGAAAAAAATCAATGGAAATAAATGTGTTCCTTTTATCATCTTTTGCAGAAAGCAGAGAGGGGTTAGGGTGCACATCTATTATTTATAACTTCATTGTACATGAGCCTTTAAAACAGTGCAGTAAAAATCAACATACAAATATGTTTTTTGAAAGTACTCAAGTTCTGTAAACACTACATATAAATTTAAATATATAAAAATAGGATATTGAATTTTAGCTCCTCTTCATGACACAGAAATGAAGCATTGCACATTTATATTTAAAGCAAATTTCCCAATTTTAAAAACACCTACAAAACTACAGTATCAGCTTTCTGAGCAACTATCCCTGTTTGGATCTGTATTATAAGGTGATGAAGTTAGTGAAAAGCAGACTTTTTTATGTCTAAGCTACACCTAAACTTCCTTGCAAGTTACAATAGTGTGAGGTCTAAGTATATCACGTAAGATAAAGTAACAAAAATATTATAAAAGATACTATACATAAATAGCAAAAACAAACACAAAGAATTTTAAAAAGAAGTAAAGAAAAGAAGTAAATTGGAAAAGGGAATTTGTATTCAGGGAACTTTGTGTCCACCTACTTATTCTCACTAAATGTGTGGGGGGTTTTTTTAGTGTAAATAATTGGAATAATAGAACTGTCTACCATAAGATGGTTATTTGGATTCCATAAGGTAATATGAAGTACTCTCCCAACTATAAAATGCTATATACAAATTAAGTAAAATTTTTACATAGTCCTGTTCTGTAATTACAAATGATCTTTTAAAAATAACTGAGTAGATGAAAATAATTAGAAACAGTCCTGTTAACTCAGATAGGAAAGTAATTGCATGGCTATTTTAACATAATAATGAAAAAAAAGTATTTTGCACATCTAGTTTACTTCTCACATTATGTTAAATCAAACTTATAATTAATTTTCATTTTCTTCTTGATATGGTTAAGAAATGTGTTGTTATGAGCACTATTTCCCTAAATTTGTTGATTCTTTTCAAATCCATCAAGTAAAACAGTCTGCGTATGATTCATGAACACTGATGTTCCTATAATGATAATAAAAAAGGTTTTCTTTCTTTCAACTTTTATGAAGAATTAGTGCCCTTGCTCCCCCGCCCCATAACAATTTGCTCTCAATAATAAATACTCCAGCATGGAGTATTTGTCCTGTGTAGTCCTTTGTACTGTCTGTAAGAAAGAAATTTCTAAAATGCCCACCTAACATAAATTAGAGGCATTCTGTCCCTGGGCTATGATTTCAATGTGAGGAGTTACTGGATACTTTTGTGAACCTTCTGTTGTTCTCTAGTGCTTCAAACTAAGGATACAAGCAGAAAGCCAAGTTTTTAACTGAATGTTCCCTTTTGTTGCTTTCACCTTGCAGTAGTCTTAATAGGATTTCTCTCTGGATTGCTTTTTTGCAGTATTACTACTCGGTCAAGGATATTTCGGTTGGAGGGATGTGCATCTGCTATGGTCATGCCAGGGCTTGTCCACTTGATCCAGTGACAAATGTATGTATATTTATAGGATGCTTTGGTAAAATGAAGCTCTGAACTGTAAAATGCTTCATGAGAAGCTTTGCTGACAGGGACGCTGTGAATGGGTGTCAGGCCCCCACTTAACAGAAAGCCATGCCAGGGTGAAATAGAGCTGGCAGGTAGGATGATAGACTTTGAAGGCAGCCATCACTATATCAGAAAACAGATTAGTTTTCTTCCAAAAAGGCTCCAAACTGGTCTATATATTTTGAAACCTTTCTAGCTATGACAGCCAGCTGTATGATTTAGCTTTAAAGAACTCCTGTCATCAATCAACCTGACCCTTTCTTTTAAGAATTTTCATCAAAAAAATTAATGCAAACAAATGAAAAATGTACATGGAAGTAAATCTAAATGACCATGGAACCGGAGGCTGAGGTAGGACAGGGGCAGGAAGGAAGGGAGTATTCAAGAGAGCTTGAAACCGCCAGGTCAGAAAATGCTGGAATGTTTTTGGGTTGAATTTTTCATTAATGACAATGGACTAAATGAACATAACCTAAAAAAGAAGATGAATGAGCATCTGTTTTTCTCAGTCATAAATAAACTGGTGAAATAGAAAATCATCCACTTTATAGTGTATGGAAGAAATGTATTCAATAGTAAGATCAGTGAATGTAGCTACATATGTAAAGATTTCTTTTCCTACTAAAACTGTAATGCAAATGGTATTTCTCAAATAGTATTAATTTTCTGACTAATGCATCATAGTATTACCTCCTCGGGAAGATTCAAACCCCTGGCATATTTTTCTGGGCAAGGTTGTGGTCCTGCTTTCTTCAGAGTGTGGGCACTGTCTATCAGGGGTATTGATGAGCAGTATTTCCCAAGCTTTGAGAGATCAGGCGGCAGCTTTGGAGGGCCAGTTCCATGTGATGAAATAAGACTACTCAAAACACACACAGACAGGAGACTCAGGCTTGGGGTATTAGATTTCTATTCTATCCATGCCCCTCCATGCCTAGGAATCTACTCTTTCCCCTCTTCCTACACCAAATGTTAATTGTACTTTGAGGGAATCCTTAAAATGGATACATCCCACCCAGAAGACCTGTGGATCTCAGGAATCAGAGAAGGGATTCTAGTCTTCTAGACTACTTCCAGCTGGTCCTCTTCTCTCTTCTATGTCTGAGCCCAGTGATTCCAGAGCCAGCCTGGATCTCCCTCCCTAAGCTGGTGTTGATCAAATATACCCACTCCCAAGGCTGGCACCTCTTCCTTCCCAGACTGATGGGAGTTTTAGATTTTGGTACATAGTCTTGATGTTTCCTTTTCTCTTCATTCTACCTTTCAGGGGAAGCCCCTCATTTATGGTTCCAAAGAATGCTGAAAGTATGCTTTTTCCCCATTTTTTGACTAGAAATCCCGCTGTGAATGTGAGCATAACACGTGTGGTGATAGCTGTGATCAGTGCTGTCCTGGATTTCATCAGAAACCATGGAGAGCAGGCACTTTTCTGACCAAAACTGAATGTGAAGGTATGTTCTGACAAGCCAGCACCATGGGTAATTCTTCCTTCCCTGGGACACAGGTGATATAAACATGTGCTGATTTCAGGTGAGCACATATTTCCGGTTCATATAATTTATCCAAGACAGTAGCTGGTAAGCTCTTTTACCCTCCTGTTTTAGAGTTTTCAAGTTTTTTTTTTTTAATTTGACAAATATTTACAAAACACCCACGAATTTACCACTGTGTGAGAATAATGAGAAATAGATAAAAGCATAGTATACACTTACTGTCATCAGGGGTGAATCTGAAGCTTACAGCATAATATATATATATATATATATATATACAAATGTAAATAAACATTCAATAAAACCTACAGGGTATAGAGATTAACCTTCTAAACACGTATGTTTATAAAATGGTTCTGAAACCAGTATAGCTCCAGATCCTTCTGCCTGTTCCCTTTGTAGTTCCTCCCCTAAATAGCTTAGGTAAATAGTAAATAGCTTTTGAGTACCCATCGTCTAATAAATGGAGAAAAACCAGAGGGAAGAGATCAGACCCTACAGGTTAGAGTCAGTTTATTATCTGGGAAAGAAAGGACTCTGATTCATTAGTTATACTTATTAAAGGGTAGTGTTTGGGGGCAGTAGCTGGGAAGAATAGGAGAGTAAAACGTAACAGAGAGAAGGCAAGAAGTCAAATTTGTGGAGAAAGAATATTTATTTTAATAATAGGCATTAATATTTTAAATGTGTGGTTTCACATTGATAACGGTATAAAATGCTACTATTAGAAATGGTATCAGAGACAGTCATTAGCATAAACTACGCTATAGTAATTATTGGACAGTGACAACCAAGAAAAAGCCGGTAATGAAAAACCATAAAACAACTGGCTATGCAAACATTTGCCAACAAATACTCATTTATACTTTAATATTATCACTTTTGAAGTTTTCCCTGAAGGGAAATACCCAAGAAAGGTAGCAGATGACTTTGTAGCCTAATATGGCCAACTGTCCCAACACAGTGACAGGGAAGCTAGAGAAACTTCTGTTTCTGGAGATCTGTTCAGGCCAAGACGAGACCTAAAAACAAAGACTTCTGCTGAACTATAAATCCAAACTAGCCAGAAAGCCCAATTCTATTGAATTCAAATATTAATATTTTAGTGAATCAGTCCTAATCACATTTTTTCAGTTCAGTAGGTGTATGTGCTCACCAAAACAGACTTGGTAGCCATTTTAAACCAATACCAACCTTATGTATTTATTGAATAAAAATATTTATCATGTATCATGTGTCAGACAAGATACGTCCTTAAAATTACTGAATTGTAGCAGACTTTAATCATAAAATATTCCCCAAACATAAAATACATTTTCTTTTCAGTTTAAGATTCTGCCTATCCTATCAATGTCTTGAGTCCCTTCATTTTCTGCACATATCTCTTTTGCCTTTTGAGTTGTGTCTGAGTGCTTGTGAAGATACTTTGGTTTAGAAATCACTCATTGTTACTGAGATGTATCTGAGGGAATGGGCCACCACTACCCAGTGTTGTAAGGGGTGGGGGGTAGCAGATGCCCAGCCCTTGTTTTTTATCATCTACCCCCAACCCCATTCCTGACAATCCCTCAGGATCTCCACAGCTTGTCCCGACAAGAGCAGACATTCATTCCTAAGACTGAATTTAAGTTAAATGACACCATGAATATCTCTTCTCAAACTTCCTTAAATTTAATTAATTTCTCTTCTGCTTGTAGAATATCAACAGTCACACGTGGAACTTTTGAGCATTTGAGGGTAGGGATTCTTCCTGTTGTCTCTAACATTCTATCACAGAGTTATCATGATGTAACGTTAAGTGGCTCTGCAGAATCCTTTACCGCTCTCCACTTGTGTGTATGTGTTTAAACAAGGAAACAGAAAGGATGGATCAGACTTATTAGCAACAGGGATGGACAAAGCAACACAGAAAGAAATTTCCACTTGCTGCTATATACATTTTTATAAAATAGTGTTATTATAAAACAATTTTATCTTTCTTTGTGGAAGAGATGGCAGGTTGTATTTCCAAACTGAGAAAATAATTTTTTTTTTTTTTTGAAATCCACAAATTAAAGATAGGGGTCTTAACCATAAAACCTTGTATAAATATTGTGCTTTTGGCAATGTACACATTCATAAAAGCTTATATGAAAATTTTATTTTCCAAGTTGAATTGTGTTCCATTCACCTCTTAATATTTAGAAAAATCCTGCAACGTGACAAATCCCTCTATAAAATGAATAACTGCCTTCTAATTCATTTGAATTTAATTTCGACTTTTATCAATCTAGCTTATTTGAGGCAGGTTATATCTCTAAAGTGCAAAGGATATGTATTCCATTGCTAAGCCTGTATTAACAGACAGTTTCTATCATGTGTCTTGGACATTCTGTGAAATAACAAACTGCTGATGACAGAGTGAAAAATGGCTCTTTGTGAGTAGATATTATCCATGTCCTCTAAGGCTATAGATGAAAGCTGTGCAGGCCCAGGACCTTTAAACAGCAGCCAAGGCTGTAGGAAAGGGCCCTCATACATGGAGTGTGAAAAGGACTGCTCCTCAGGCATCAGTCTTTACCGCATTAGCTCATGGTTATAAGTACATTCCGCAATACTAGTTCTAAATAATGTGAGAATAAATTTGTATTCCTCTGTATTTCCCTCTAGTTGTACTTGTAGCAGAAATCTTGACTATTTCTTGCAATATAGCTTTACAAGATTGTTGAGAATTCTTGGGCAGTGTCCTAAAGATATAAAACTGCTTATGATGCCTAGTGATTTATATTTGTGGCTACATGTCCCCTAGAATACATTTTGAAAACTCTCCACTAATATAGCAAGAGTACTATATCTTAAATCAAAAGCCAACAAGGTGAAGGAGATATTTGCAACAAACAAGAAAAGGAGATAATATCCTTACTATACGAAGAGATCTTCCATAGCAATAAGAAAAAAATTCAAAACAACCTGTTAAAAATGAGCAAAGATCAAAACAGACATTGCTCAGGAAAAAAATATGATATAACCATATAAAGAAATGATCACACTTATTTATAATTAAGGAAGTATCCATTAAAACAATAATAGTACTTTTTTTTAAACTTACCAAAATGTTCATTCATTCACTCAACATATGTTTGAATGCTCACCAAATGGAAAATGTTGGTAATACACAGTTTTGGTGAGGCTGTGGGGAAACAGTTTTATCCTATCTATCGGAGGGAGAGTAATCTGACATAGCATTTGCAGAGGGGATTTTTTCAAGTTAATTAAAATTAAAATTTCCCATGCCCCTTGACTAGAAATTGCACTTGCAGGAATTTAATCTGTAGATGGACTTGGATAGCTGTACAGGACATTTTATGATCCTTGTCTTTAGTACCCAATTGCTAATACCACTGCTACTGACATTTACAGGGCTGAGTATTTACTGTCTCAGGCGTTCTGCTAGATGATCTGCATTCTCACCACAACCTAAGAGTTAAGTACCAAAATGACGCTAAGACTTGAACTGTCTCCTCAAAGTCACTCAGCTGGCAAATGGGGAGCCGTCTAACACCAGACCCCCACTCCTAACCCCGACCTCCATTGCCCTCCTGGTAGGTACTCAGTGTTATAAAGGAGAAATCTGGAAACAATGTAACTGCCCACTATTAGGCATCTAAGTAATCAAGAAGTACCCAGTGTAGCCTTAGGGAAAACATAATACCAATAGAGAAGGAGCCATGCTATTTACTGTTAGTAAAAAGATAGTTCAGAACAGTATATAAATGTCCCCTTTTGTGGAATTAAAAAAGGATTGAGCTGTGTGCCGCACACAGGCCCGTGCACGTGCATACACGTGCACACATACGCACACACGTATAGATGTGGAAATCAATGCGAGGACACCTAAGAAACTCAACATATGAGGAAAGACACTGCATAGTATATTTTTTGCCTAGTTGCCATCCTAAAATAAATTCTACCCATTTTTTAAAGCCTTACCCAATTCTTCCTGGGGAAGTAATTTATCATTCCTCTGAACGCCTGTAATGTGATATGAAAAAGAAAAGGAGAGGAAGAGAAGGGGGTTACGAAAACATAGAGGATGAAGATGAGGGGAAGTGGAACAGGGAAAATCATTTGGGAACTTATTTATAACACATTATGCTAATGATTTTACGTGCATTTTAAATATCCCTACCTAGTAATTACTACTGACCACTTCATGTTTTATATGGAAACTGAGCCTTAGTGAAATGAAGTTCCCTACCTCACAGGACTACTAAGGAGTGAAGAGGACACCCAAATCCAAGACTGGCACGAAATAGCGTGATCTCACCACTGAGCAAACCAGCTCTCATCTTGTCCTGATACCTTGGCACTTATCGTACAGCTTTTTCTTATCAGATAACTTGAAGGGATTGTGGTAGTGGTTAGCCCTGCAGACTCTGGAGCCCGACTTCAGAGTTTGGCTTACAATACTGACTTGGTGAACTTTTACTAGTTACTTCACTTCTCTTTGCTTGAGAGTCCTAATATATGAAAAGAGGTTAATAGAGTCTGTAAGTCACAAAACTATTTGAGAATTAAAATCAGTGGTAATAAATATAAAACATTTAGAACAGAATGTGGCATATAAAAAATCCCTAGGTTTTAGTTATGATTAGTAGTAAAAGAAAGGAATAACATTTGACTCTTGAACAACATGGATTTGAACTGCAACGGTCCACTTATAGGCGGATTTCTTTCACTGAATGCAGACAACAGTGCTACAGTACTACACAATCCGTGGTTGGTTGAATTGGGGGATGAGAAACCAAGGACAGGGAGGGCTGGCTGCAAAGTTATACTCGAATCTTCCATCGTGCAGAGGATTGATACCCTTAACTCCTGCATTATTCAAGGGTCAAGTGTATATACTAAGCATGCTTTTTACCCGTAGTATCTAACACAGAGGTTCACATATAATAATTATTCATTACAGATTACATGGATGTTAATCATTCAGTACCATACTTCAGTAATTTGTTTGTCGTAATAGGAAATTGTAGGGTGAATTATATGAAATATCAGTTTTATAAGATAAAATCAGTCAAATATTGGCAATTTCATATGCTTCAGCTTAATTTATGTTTTAACTATTACAAGTTCCATTAAAACATGCAAATTTATTAATATGCCTAATAAATCCAAGTACTTTCTAGATACCTTTGCATTGATTGCATATATATACATATATAAGGTAATATAATTTTCCATATGGTATAAAAACCTCTTATGTAACAAAATATTATTTTTAAGTATATCTGAAATTAATGTTTATAAATTTATTTTTCCCTAATGCAGCCTGCAATTGTCATGGGAAAGCTGAAGAATGCTATTATGATGAAAATGTTGCCAGAAGAAATCTGAGTTTAAATATACACGGAAAGTACATTGGAGGGGGTGTGTGCATTAATTGTACTGGAAACACTGCTGGTATAAATTGTGAGACATGCATTGATGGTTTCTTCAGACCCAAAGGGGTAAAGTATGCTTTTTCTTTCATTAAGTGTTATTTTGGCTTTTTCAGACAGAGATGTATTATAGGGAAAAATAATTTTGATAGCTTCTCTAAATAATTGGACTTCAAATTCTCAAAGGTGACTAGAAATATTTCATAGTAGAAACTGTATAAATCTTTCAGGATGTGATATAAAATATTTCCATCTCTCCAGAAAGTCCCGTTGTGCCTCATTCCAGTCAATCACCACCCCCAGGCAAACTCTGTTCTGATTTTTAGAGCATAAATTAGTTTTGCCTCTTAGTGAATTTCCTAAAAAAGAAATCATAAAGTACATAAAATTGTTGGTCTTCCTTTCACTCAATTTAACATGTTAAGATTTATTCATGATGTACACATCAGTAGTTATTTCTTTTTTAAAAAAATTGCTAAGGAGTAGTCCTTTGCATGAACATATGTTAATTTTTAATCCATTCTCCTGTTGGTGGATAGTTGGGTCATTTCCAGTTTTTGGTTAGCTCCTATAAAACAGTTTTATGTGAGTCTTTTTGTGGTCATGTGTTATTAACCTTGTGTAAATATCTAGGAGTAGAGTACTTGTTTCATAGGATAGATATATGTTTGACTTTGTAAGATACTGCCAACATTTTGTCAAGTTAGTAATACTGTTTTACATGTTCACCAAAAATGTATGTAAATTCTAGTTCTTCCATATTATCTCTATTATTTGGTCTTGACTATCTTTTTGATTAGCCATTCTAGTGGATGTGGGTGTAGTAGGTATGGCAAGTGGGTACTAGGCAATCACTAAGTCATTCCCATCAATGCTTGGTGCTACAGCAGATCTTCTATTATGAATTTACAGCAGATCCCATGGATTAAATTCTTATTTTAAGTGTTTATTGGCTATTCCTATATCTTCTCTTGTGAAGTATTTCTTCAAGTCAAGAAATTGTTCTTTTTTATTCTAGAAGTGTTAGAATTTTAACTTTTAGGGCTATGGCCCATCTCAAGTTAATCTTTGTGTAGGGTATGAAATAATGATTGAGATCTATGTGGTTCATCTGTTGTTCCAGCACCATTTTTGGAAAAATACTTTCTTTTTCTCTTTTGAATTGTTTTGAGGCATTTTCTGAAAATCAGTTGATCTTTTGGGTCAACATGTGGAGCCCCAGTTCTGTTCCATGGATATATTTGTCCATCTTTGTGCTAATGGCACACTATCTTGATGACTTTAGCTTTTTTTTTTTTTTTTTTTTTTTTTTGCGGTACGCAGGCCTCTCACTGTTGTGGCCTCTCCCGTTGCGGAGCACAGGCTCCGGCCGCGCAGGCTCAGTGGCCATGGCTCACGGGCCCAGCCACTCCGCAGCACGCAGGACCCTCCCAGACCTGGGCATGAACCCGTGTCCCCTGCATTGGCAGGCAGACTCCCAACCACTGCACCACCAGGGAAGCCCGATAACTTTAGCTTTAATAAAACTAGAATTCAGAAACATATGTGCACTAACTTTATTCTTCCTTTTGAAGATTGTTTTGGCTATAGTAGTTTCTTTATATTTCCATGCAAATTTTAGAATCAACTTCTCAATGACAGAAATATTAGTTGGGATTGTTGTATAGAATCTAAATGCAAATATGGAGAGAACTAACACTTTAACAATATTGAGTCTTCCAGTCAATGAATATAGTATATCTCTTCACTTATTTCTGTCTTCTTTAATTATTCATATCAGTGTTTTCAGTGTAGAGATCTTGCATGTCTTTTGTTAATTTTGTATAATTTCCTTCTGCCTGAAGAACTTCCTTTAGCTTTTTTAAAAAAATAGGGCAAGAATTGATGGTGACAATTTCTCTCAGGTTTATTTCATCGGAAAATGTCTTTATTCTACCCTTATTACTGAAGTATATTTTCATTACATGGAGAGAGATGTTTGTTTTTCTTTCAGTACTTTAAAGATATGGTATTTTCTTGGGCTTCCCTGGTGGCGCAGTGGTTAAGAATCTGCCTGCCAATGCAGGGGACACGGGTTTGAGCCCTGGGCCGGGAAGATCCCACAGGCCTCGGAGCTGCTAATCCCGTGAGCCACAACCACTGAGACTGCGTGCCACGCTACTGAAGCCCACGTGCCTAGAGCTCTTGCTCCACAACAAGAGAAGCCACCACAATGAGAAGCCTGCTCACCACGACTAGAGAAAAGCCTGCACGCAGCAATGGAGACCCAACACAGACAAAAATAAAATAAATAAATTTATTAAAAAAATAACGATACAGTATTTTCTGGATTTCACTTATTCTAATGAGAAGGCAGCCATCGTTTGCATTTTTTTCTTCTATATTTAATGTGTCTTTAACTCTCTGACTGATTTCAAGATATCCTCTTTTTATTTGCCTTTTAGCAGCCAAAACATGTATTGGCAAACTATGACCTCTATATCAAATTTGGCCCATGGCCTTTATCTATGTGGCCTGTGAACAAATATTTTTTTTTTACATTTGTAAAAGTTTGTTAAAAGAAAAAAAAGAAAGAGGCAGAGGAGAAGGAGGGGAGTAGAAAAAGGAGAGGAAGGGAAAGGAGATGGAACGAAAATGAAAAGGACAACAAAAAAATTAAGGAAAAGAAAAAGAAGAACAAGATGAACAAGAACTAGGTGAAAGAGGTGGAGGAGAGAAGGAGGAGGAAGAGAAGAAACAAACCTTATGTGCCTTACAAAGCCTACAGTTTTAGTTACAGAAAAAATTTTCCAATTTCAGAATTGGACCATGTGTATCTAAATGTGGCTTTCTTTGTGCTTACCTTCTTGGCTACTGAGCTTCTTGTAATTATAAATTGAGATTTTATACCACATTTTGGAAATTTTAAGCCATTATTTCTTTAAAAAATTTTTTGAACCATGCTCTCTCTTCCCCTTTTGTGACTCCAACTGCATACAGGTCAGGTTGCTGGACTGTGTCCTATAGGTTACTGAGTCTGTGGTAATTAAAATTTGTTTTGTTCTTCAGATTGGATAAATTCTATTTATCCGTAATTAGGTATACTACCTTTCTCCCTGCCATCACTTACCTGCTGCTAAGCATATCCAGTTAATTTTTTCATTGAGATATTTTATTTTCAGCTTTATAGACTTATTGTGTTTTTTGTAATTTCCATTTCTCTGCTGAAATAATCCATGTGTTTACTCCTTATGAACATTATTTCCTTTATATTCTTGGGCACATATACAGACCTGTACAAGTCCTTGTCTGCTAATTTCAATACTTGGGACACCTCAGGGTCTGTTTTTATTGACTTGCTGTTTCTTGAATAAGGACCACACCTTCATTTTTCTCCTCGTGTCTAGTAATTTATAATTTACACAGGACATTGAGGATGATACAGTGTAGAGACAAGATTTTGTTGTCTTCTTCCAAAGATTGGTGAATTTTGTTTTAATAGGTAATCAACTTACTGACTAATCACTATTAAACTGAGGAGGCTTGCTTTTATACCTTGTTAGGACAGATTAATAAAAAGCTCAGGTGTTTAACCTTTCCAACTTGATTGATAAAGTCTTGTTTCTGTTCACTCTATGGTGTGTAGACTGGAAAATTTTACTCAGATCATTTAGCTTTCCAGCTGTTGCTATTCACTGGGCTCCTTGGAGTCCCCTGATTTAATGTACAATTAAAGGATCAGTTAAGAATTGAGAGGTATTGATATGCAAATTTTGTTGTTATCCTTATATGAACATGGATCTCGTCTACTGTATTTTCTTCTTTCAAATCTCAAATCCTTCTAATTTCTGCCTGCTTTTCCTACTTTTTTTTTTTTTGCGGTACGCGGGCCTCTCACTGCTGGGGCCTCTCCCACTGCGGAGTACAGGCCCCGGATGCGCAGGCTCAGCAGCCCAGCCACTCCGCGGCATGTGGGATCCTCCCAGACTGGGGCACGAACCCACGTCCCCTGCATCGGCAGGCGGACTCTCAACCACTGCGCCACCAGGGAAGCCCTCTGCCTGCTTTTGATTATTCTCCCAAGTCCTCAAATGTTTGATTTTTATATTTTGTCCAGAATTCATAATTGTCATTTGACCATGTGCTAGACCTATACAAGACACTGTGCCATCATTAAAACTGGAAGCTTCATCAAGTTATTAAGTGAATCTGAGCCTAGATTTTCATATTTTAACACATAAAAATACGTATGCTATATTGTGTTAAAAATTCAAATCTTTCAGGTTCTTAATATTTGGGTAGAAATTCAGTGTGTTTTTATGAAGATATAGATAGAAAAGTTTTGTGCATTGCAAATTTTATAGCTAAATAACGTATCTCTATGATATTCTTAAAATTATTGCCTTAAAATATAATTTTAGATTTATCTCCTAAATGCATATATTTAAATGTTAAAATACACACACACACACACACACACACACACACACACACACACACACACACACATATAGCAGTGCTTACTTTGAGGATTGATTAGTAATCTGATTATTTTAATAAAATTAAAAATCAAGTATAAAGTAGATTAATTTATAAAATCTCTTATGTTAGGACTTGTTCCTGATCAGCAGTCTGATTCAGGCAGATTTTCCCAATTACCACAAAGAAGGATAACAAATTAAGAGGCTTTGGTTTACTCAAGCTCATCATTGGAATCATAAATCATATTTATAAGAGCTAAGAATTTATCCTAAAGAAATGTATTGCTATATGCCCACAGAGAGTTTTGTTTTGTTTTTCTTCATGTCTTGGTTTTCTCTTGGTTAGAAAGCCCTCCTCCCAATTCCACTCTCAAATTGCTACTCATACTTCAAGCTCCAGTCTAAATGTCACTTTTTCTGTGAAACATTGCTTGACTTCATTGTGTTATTACTCTCTCTTCTTTTGCCCCAGAACGCGCTGCTTGTGTGTCTGTTTTATCACTTTGCACATTCTATTTAATCAATATCTTTCAAGTCTGCTATTCCTGTAAGCTTCTTTAAGGCAGAAATCAGGCCTTATCTGTGCTTTGCACAGTCCTTACTTCATAATAGGAAGTGAATGAATGGGTCTTAAACAAATGATGATTTTGAAACTGATCTGTGGATATAGTTGATTGAATTCTATCAGACATGTAAATATTTCTCTACTTGTGAAACTTTGACTTATATTAGCAAACAGGTTTTCATTTATCAATTAAACCTAGATATATACATATATAAAACTGTATTTTATTGGAGAAACATATATATATACTTATATACACAATTTTCTATATATATTCAGAGTATTTTAGTATTTCCTAGGCAAAGAATTTCTTTTTTTTTTTTTTTTTGTTCTTATCCTATTGCATCTTGAAAATAAATATTGTATATTTGGTACATTAGCACGGTCTAGGTGTGTTTAATTAAAATATTCTAGCATTAAAAACTGCTAGTTGTACTGTGTATTTAATGTATGTGAGGAATCTTATGAGATGCTTTATATGTTATTCCTCTTAATTTTAATTTAATAACATCACTAAAGTTTCTACTATTATCCTCATATTATCAGGAAGTAAGTAAATTGCAGGAGGCCACATAGCCAGTAAGTGGACACAGTGGGATATGAGCTCAAGCCTTCCTAATTACAGAGCCTACACTGTTTCCCCCCAGATTATGCTGCCTCCTGAGAAAGTCAAAATTTTAACGTAAATATTTAACATCTTTTTCAAGCACCAAATATACATTTCTATTTAATTAGCTATATCATGATCAATGTAAAAAGTTTTTGAAAAATTACTTCGGGGAAAAATTACTAATTTTGAACTATGTTGTAATAAAACAACAGTAAGGAAGATTTTATTATGGAATGTATATTTCTCTAATATTCTAATGTTCTCTATATAAGCAAACGTTGTTCTTTTTGTTTGTAATGATAATGATACTGTGATTATAAAAGAAAGAGATGCATACTGAAATGTGTAGGGATTAAAAGACTCTTTATTGGGGATTTTCTTTAAAAACTTCAGCAAAGAATAAAATGTGATGAATCATATAGCAAAATCTTGATAATTGTTGAATCTAGGTAACAAATATTTAGTAGTTTATTATGCTATCCTCTTTATTTCTGTGTATCCACTTAGATGAAATGGATTTTAGAAAATGCAAACATATAATAAAGAAAATTTCTTATATTATCATTTTCTAAATATAATTTATTATTATTTATTAAAATGTTCTTTAAAGTCTTGCTGAATTGAAAAATTTACTGTTTTTAAAACAGAATTTTAATATTTTTCTTAGATATCTCCAAATTATCCAAGACCATGCCAGCCATGCCATTGTGACCCAATTGGTTCCTTAAGTGAAGTCTGTGTCAAGGATGAAAAACGTGCTCAACGAGGTGAGAGCTATAGTAGAAGGCCATTGTTCTGATGAAAGGACAACTAAAGCCAAGTGTGATTATTTTCAGAAGATGGAATAAATTTATTCTTTTTTTTTTTTTTGGCTGCGTTGGGTCTTTGTTGCTGTGCGTGGGCTTTTTCTCTAGTTGCGGAGAGTGGGGCTATTCTTTGCTGCGGTGCGCAGGCTTCTCATTGCGGTGGCTTCTCTTGTTGTGGAGCACAGGCTCTAGGTGTGCGGACTTCAGTAGTTGAAACATCCAGGCTCAGTAGTTGCGGCACGTGGGCCCCAGAGCAAGTGGGCTCAGTATAAATTTATTGTTACAGCTATCAATGTCCCCTACAGGAAGCAGTTTTTAATTCATCTCAATAATTATGTTTGTTTAATTATACTTTAGAAGCAAGAAAAGTTGAATCATTTGTTTTGCATTAGTATACGTGTATATATATATATACACACACATATATACATATTTACATGTCTATATATATATCTTCTAGTCTATTATAAATCTGTGGTGTATGTAATTTTTTGACGTCTTGCTATTTATTATATTGCTTTGCAGCATGTATGATTTCTAGGGTGAAATGACAGTGTTCTTTGAGGGATGTGTGTGCTACAATGGGAAGAGCGAATAGATGAGATCACAGACTGAGATGTAGTTAATAATACAGAAAGTGAGAAGTCTACATAAAGGACTGTAAAAGGCAGTAGGAATGAGTTAATGAAGGGAAAGAGGCTGACATTAATTTAAGACAAAACCTTCTTTGAGGATTGAAATTCACGATGAACTCCAAACATTAAGTAATCAAATGCCAAATTAACTCTTTGATGTAAAATGTTTAGGAACTACTTCCAGGAAAGTTGCTTGCCAAAGTAGAAAATTCATAGAATATATCTGGAACTGTTTCTTTATATTTCTAAGACTGGATTCTTCTCTTCTGTGGAAAGACTAAAATAAATCATGGCTATGCTATAGGCTTTTTCCCTGAAAGACCTTCTATTTAAAAGACTGGCAATATTTCTTTGGCACAGTTTAGCTTACCTGCTTTCTTTACAAAACTATTTGATTATCTGTTTAAGCCTTACCGTCTTAAATCTTAAAAGATTAAAAAATTATTATTTAAAAACTCAAATGGTGAATTATTGATGTCACTTTTCATTTTATGGTCCCTTATCTTTTTATGGTAGCAACTGAATCACATTATTTTGAGCAATGTAATTTAATTTTATCCCGAGTTTAAAATGGTAGGTATTTTGTTGTTGAAAAAAGTGACTACCAAAAAAAAAAAGTAGAAAAATGAGTATTCAATGCAGTGGTAATTCAGCATAGTACTCTTATTAACATTTGTGTGTTAACTTTACATGTTGAATTTTTCCCCATATCCGTTCGTTTCTCTGAAATCTGGTTTTAGCTCCTGAATACAGTACTCAACTTTGAATAGATATTAAGATTGTTTCTAAATTTTGTATATTTTAACCAATGCTTTAATGAAGATCTCTGGATATAAATATTTTTCAATTATTTTTTTCCTCTGTGCTCTAAATTCTTTTTTCCAAATTATGGTATAGTTGATGTACAATATTATATAAGTTACAGTTATACAAAATAGTGATTTTTCAATTATTATAAAAACAACACATGGTCACATAAAATTTTAACAGTAGGGAAGGTAATAAAATAAACAGCAAAGTGTCCTCTTCAACTTATGCACCCCTAGTCTCATTTCCAAATTTAATCACACTGATCCTTTCCTCCTCTTAAGTTCTTTTGGAAGAACTTATCTTTCAAACAATATCTGAATAATATTCTTAGTATTTTTCGTCACCATTAAATATTGCCTATTGACTGTCCATCTTGGAACACAAACATTTCATTCATATCACCTTCTTCCTACCATTCATATCTTTTTATAATTTTTTTCTTCTGTGGTATTTTTAGCATGTTAAATAAAAAGCTTAAATTCCTAGTTTTTGATTTGTTAAAGTTGGACTTTATCTCTTGAGGTCATACTACACAAACTGAGAAGAAGACCGTCCTTACATGCTCCCCTGATCTTCAACCTACTTGACAATGTCTGTCAATTGCATCTTCACCTTTTCAAAAATTGTGTAGAGATATTTGGTTCCAGGCCAATAATTAATTTTTCTAATTTTAAATTGAAAGCAATAATCAATATTTGTAATATTATAATTAGATCTATTTTATTCAATATGGGCTTGAGTTGAATAATTAGACATATAACCATGATACATTTTTCTCTTCCTGTTTAGTCTGATGATCTCTTTAGGAAACAGTCTCAGATGTAGTCTAATGATTTGGATTTCTTAGTCAGAATGAATAACCAGATCATGAGAAATGATGTTCACTATCTCATTGGCATTAACCTGATTGCTAGAGAAAAATATTTTGTGTGTGAATTTTCTGTTTCCTTAATTTTCTTTTTGGTGTAAGGTGGTTTTTTTCCCTCCATAGATTTGTAAGAGCTCTAATAGTATGTCGTATTTGTTATGAACAATTTCTGGATTTTCTTTGTGTCTCATTATTATAGATAAGAATTTTCAATGTATATAATTTTAAAATTTTTATATAATAACCTATGAAAATTTAGAAAACCCACTTTAGCTATAATAATGACATACTAAAATTATTATGCATAGCAATATTTTTCTATTGGATTTCTTACATGCCTTTATAATCCTAAAATTCTTATCTACTCCAAGTTTACACAAATTATTTATTTCTTTAGTTTTTATTTCCTTTTATTCTTCCAGTTTTATTGAAATATAATTGACATACAACACTGTTTAAGGTGTTCAGTATAATGATTTGGCTTTCATACTTCATGAAATGATTACCACAGTAAGTTTAGTGAACGTTCATCATCTCGTATAGATACAAAATAAAAGAAAAAGGAAAACATATTTTCTTGTGATGAGAACTCTTAGGATCTACTCTGTTAACAACTTTCATGTATAACATACAGCAGAGTTCATTATATTAATCAGGTTGTACATTACATCCCTTGTACTTATTTATCTTATAACTGGAAGTTTGTACCTTTGACCACTTTCATCTTGACCACTTGATTTCTTTTTAGGATACTTAATTCTTTAATCCATCTGGAATTTATTTTGGTATATTTTATAAGAAAAGTTTCTAACTGCATTTTGTTTTTCTGATAGTCTCTTTTAATTCACCTATATTTAATATTATTTTTGTTTCTTTAAACATTTAAATACAGTCCCCCCTTATCCCTGGGGGTATGTTTCAAGATTCGCAGTGGATGCCTGAAACTGCAGATGGTACCAAACCCTGCATATACGATGTTTTTTTCCTATACAGACATACCTATGATAAAGTTTAATTTATAAATTAGACACAGCAAGAGTAACAACAACTAATAATAAAATAAAACAGTTATAGCAATATACTATAATAAAGTTATGTGAATGTGGTCTTTCTCTCTCAAAATATCTTTTTGTACAAATTCCATGCCTTTTTCATCTTAACCAAACACTTATCATGCCCTGTGGTCAAAACTTTCACAATTTGAGGTGCAACAGCAAAACTATCACAAATTTCCTTTTCCTTCTTCACAATTTCATAGATAGAAGATTTGTTCTTATGGTAGACCTTAACAACCTCAGCATACAGTTTGTCTTTCTTAAGTTGAAAAATTTCACCGTTTCACTTAAAGGAAGCATTTCATGGCTTCTCTTTGGCATATCTGAATTGCCAGTATCACTACTCATATTTTGGGGCCATTATTAAGTAAAATAAGGGTTACTTGAACGCAAGCACTGCAAAACCTTGACAGTCAATCTGAAAACCAATATGGCTACTAAGTGACCAGTGGGATGAGATATGCTGCCAAAAGGGATGATTCACATCCTGGGCAGGATAGAGTGGGATGGTGCAAGATATCATCACTGTACTCAGAAAGGCACTTGATGTTAAACTAATGAATTGTCTGTTTCTGGAATTTTCCATTTAATATTTTTCGACCATGTTTGACCATAGGTTAACTGAAACCATAGAAAGTGAAATCACAGAGAAGACAGGACAGCTCTATGTTTATTTTTTCATTTGTATCTGTTACCAGTATTCTCTGCTATCTATTTGATTCTGCAGTTTGATTTTTCTGCTAAGTCTTTATCAGGGCCTTGTTTTCTTGTGTGTTTCATGATTTTGTGTGTGTGTGTGTGTGTGTGTGTGTGCACACATACCTGTGTATTTTCTAGTTTACCCTTTCAGGAGTCTTGAGTTTATATGTAAAGTTCTCTGATATGTCCTCCTAACTTGAGTAGTACCTAGAAATTGTCTTTTGTTCCATAAAAACCATGCTCCATGCTCTAGACTAGTTAATCAGAATTAGTCAACTTCAGGAAAGACACTGGTTTAAGGACTGGCTTACCACTCTAGAAAGTAATTTTTTTAGTTTCTGATCTCCAAGGGGTTTCTCTATTTCATAACAGCACAACCATTTTATATATATCTCTCTCTGCTAACTGTCTATCTTTAATTTCATCCTGCATAGTCAAGTGTTCTGAACAAGGAAGTCTTTATGGACATTTACTTCATAATATTTCCAGAAACAAACATTAATAGACATTGTTTATAACTTGCAGTATTTCTACATTTGGTATCAAGGTCTGGAGATTTTAACATCAGAAACAAATATTAATTTGGGGGAATGCATCTGCAACCTTTATTGAACGGATTTCTTTTCCATTTGACTTATACATATGATTTAAAAAAATAAATGTATTAATGTTAAACGTTACAGGCATATCTCAGAGATATTGCAAGTTCAGTTCCAGACCACTGTAATAAAGCAAGTCACACTAATTTTTGGTTACCAGTGCATATAAAAGTTATGTTTACACTATACTGTAGTCTCTTAAGTGTGTAATAGCATTATGTCTAAAAACACAATACCTTAATTTAAAAAAGACTTCCTTGCTAAAAAATGCTAACCATCACCTGAGCCTGTAGTGAGTTGCAATTTTTTTTGCTGGTGGAGGGTCTTGCCTTGATGTCAATGGTGGCTGACAGATCAGGGTGGTGGCTGCTGAAGGCTGGGATGGCTGTGGCAATTTCTTAATATAAGACACCAGTGAAGTTTGCCACGTCGATTGATTCTTCCTTTCATGAACGATTTCTCTGTAGCATGTAATGCTATTTGATAGTATTTTATGCACAGTAGAACTTCTTTCAAATTTGGAGTCAATCTTCTTAAACCCTGTGGCTGCTTTATCAACTAAGTTTATGTAATATTTTAAATTCTTTGTTGT
The DNA here is from genome assembly GCF_003031525.2 of Neophocaena asiaeorientalis asiaeorientalis. Classification (NCBI taxonomy): domain Eukaryota; kingdom Metazoa; phylum Chordata; class Mammalia; order Artiodactyla; family Phocoenidae; genus Neophocaena; species Neophocaena asiaeorientalis. The sequence continues at coordinate 7,291,415 of NW_020174698.1, read as the reverse complement.
CAGTTCAATAGTCTTCACAGCATCTTCACCAGGAGTAGAATCCATCTCAAGGAATCACTTTCTTTGCCCATCCAGAAGAGGCAACTCCTCATTCATTAAAGTATAACATGAGGTTGTGGCAATCCAGTTCCATCTTCAGGCTCCACTTCTAATTCTATTTCTCTTGCTATTTCCACCACATCTGCAGTGACTTTTTCAATTTTCCTTTGATTTCCAGTATCTTTCATTGTCTATATTTTTTTGTACTTCTAATTAGTGCTTATTTGGAGCATAAATATAATAACTTAAATTATGTTTTTATTGTACCTTTAGTAATGTAAAGAGCTTGTTCTATTGAATTTATTTTAATTGAATTCTACTTTGGCCATCATTAATATTACTACAACTGTTTTTAATTTTCTATATGCTTTCCTAATGTATATTTACCTTTTATTTTTAATATTTCTTGTCATTTTGTCTATTTCTTGTGAACATTACATGCACATATTTTTAATTGAAAGAGTAAGACTAACTTATGTATTGTTAGTATGTATGTTTGGCACTCTTTCTGTCATTGTTTTATGTTTTCTCAGCATAACGTTTCCTTGCTTTTTTCTCCCTTCTTTTGTTTTTTGAGTGGACTATATTTTACTGATTTGCTCTTATATTTTTCCAGATTTTGAAGGTCAATAACTTGTATTCTTTCATGTGTTTTTTTTCTATTTTTCTAATCAAAGACAAGAATAAAAATTGTCTCTTGCATTTCTCTATTTAAAATAAGCAAACTTAAATGGCTATTATTTCCCTCCTCTATTCTTTTTTATCCCCCAAATATGTATTCCCATGAACACCCTCAGTCTCTTTTAAAAATTTACTTTATTGAAGTAGAGTTGATTTACAATGTTGTGTAAATCACAGCCAAGTGATTCAGTTATAGGTATATATATACATTCCTTTTCATGTTCCTTTATATTATGGTTTATCAAAGGATATTAAATATAGTTCCCTGTGCTATACAGTAGGACCTTGTTGTTTATCCATTCTCTATATAAATAGTTTGCATCTGCTAATCCCAAACGCCCAGTCCATCCTTCCCCCAACCCTCTGTCGCTTGGCAACCACAAATCTGTTCTCTAGGTCTGTGAGTCTGTTTCTGTTTGGTAGATAAGTTCATTTATGACATATTTTAGATTCCACATATAAGTGATATCATATGGTATTTGTCTTTCTCTTTCTGACTTACTTCACTTAGTATGATAATCTCTAATTGTACCCATGTTGTTGCAAATGACATTATTTCATTCTTTTTATGGCTGAGTAATATTCCATTTTATATATGTACCACATCTTCTTTATCCATTCATTTGTCGATGGACATTTAGGTTGAACACCCTTAGTCTTTTTCTTTGTTGTACTTAGTTAGTGATGTTGTACTTAGATGATTGTTGTTAGGGTTTTTTTTCAAGTAGTATATTTTTCTGCCCAAGGCACTTTCCCATCTTGTGATAGTCTGAGGGGGGTTATGAGTCAGTTAGAAAATATTGATATGTGTCTCATCTACCATTAGGTCTGGCACCTGGGTCCTGTCATTGCAAACCTGGCTTCAGAGGGGTGAGCTGTGATCGGTGTGCCAGGGGCTACACTGGCTACCCAGACTGCAAACCCTGTAATTGCAGTGGTGCAGGGAGCACAAATGAGGACCCTTGTTTTGGACCCTGTAACTGCAAGGTATGTTGTTTATTCTAGTAATGTCCCATTGTTTAGAGCAAAGGTCATTTTTCTTGGTTTCTCTCATATATCTGCAGGCATTAAGCAATTAGAACGTCTGTAAATCTCCATTCTCTATTCTATTGGTGGCATTCCTGTTAAGTGTCTTTAGAACCAGGTTCACTGCAGCAAGACACATGCCATTTGTCTAAAAACCTACAAATACAGAAGATAAGTCACCTTGAGAATGTGTTATTTTATAACAAAAACAGGTTTCCCCCACTACCTATCTAGTCTGTTAATTTTAAAATACACAACAGTAAAACTAGCAATCCTTTAAATCTACTGTACACTCAAAACTACTTCAGCTTTGTATCTAATTCTGAAAATAATTCTGTCAAGGGTTTTATTCTAGATTTTTAAATAGTCTTCTGAATTTGAACCCAGATAGGTCTGAAAATACCGTGTTCAAAATCCTCTGTTTAATTACCAAATAATGTGAGAAACCCTAGTGGAATTGATTAAATGCTCAATATTTCCTCCCAAGAGTACTTTCAGAAATTGCAACTTTATTTGTTGTATACACTCAGATAATCGTGTTAACACCAAGGGATATATTACACCTGCAGCTTATACACATAGGGGAAACATAGAGGCAAGCCCAAGTCTAAACAGATAAAACTGATTTCCTTTAGCTATAGTAATCAGTTCCAAAACGTTCAGATCAGACAGTGTTAGCTATATTAGCTGAGAAAATAACCACTCCATTGAAAAAGTTAGCATTCCATACTGATGTAAAAATAAATGTTACTTCTTTTTTTCTTTGTTCTCAAACATAGGTGGAATCTTATTAAGAATATTTCCTTTATTAATTCATTAGTCTTCTCTAGGCAGCTATAAATTATATGCTGATAGTTGTTATATGAGTGTGCATATGTATACAAATGTTAGACCATAAAATAAGAAGTAAATATTAGTATTGATGTTGAGTGTTCATTTATTGGGACAGGAATGTCTGAAATAGGAAGCTAAATACTATAATAGTTATATAATAGGTATATGTTTTATCAAGGATAATTTAGGTACCTATCTTGGACCACTGAAACAATAAAACTTCTGTCCATATAAACAGGCAGAAAGTGTACAGTCCATGGTAAAGAGTTGCCATGTACTGATATATAGTAAATTAACTAGAGTTAGTACCTTTTATTCTAATATTATCAGAAATGGAGACTTACACTTGTAGATCAAGACTGGAGTGGTCTGTGGGTGATCACTTTTTAAAGGACACCACCTATCTTCATCCTGTATGTCTTTTGGGGCAATCCTAGAGGCTCTTAATGCATCTTCTCTAATATTTACCAAATATATTTCCTGTGTGTGATTTATTCCTTTTCCAAAACTCCACAGAAATCTCTAACCTTTACCACTTGCTCAAATAAAGTACAGACACAGCTGTGCTTAAAATGGAAGAGAAACCTCTTAAGTCTCTAGAATATAGGAAATCAAACTGGACAAAAAAGAAAGGGGGCTTCCCTGGTGGTGCAGTGGTTAAGAATCTGCCTGCCAATGCAGGGGACACGTGTTCGAGCCCTGGTCCGGGAAGATCCCACATGCCGTGGTGCAGCTAAGCCTGTGCACCACAACTACTGAGCCTGCACTCTAGAACCCACTAGCCACAATTACTGAGCCCACGTGCCACAACTAATGAAGCCCACGTGCCTAGAGCCCATGCTCCGCAACAAGAGAAGCCACCACAATGAGAAGCCTGCACACCGCAACGAAGAGTAACCCCTGCTCGCCGCAGCTAGAGAAAGCCTGCGCGCAGCAATGAAGACCCAAAGCAGCCAAAAATGAATTAAAAAAAAATTATAAGAAAAAAAGAGAAAGGGAATATTGTTACACACATACTATATATAGAAGGGAGATGCCCAGTATTTTTGCGAGGGAAGAGAAACACATAAAGGAGGCAGACCCCATTCATTTTCCTTGAAAAATATATAGAGAAAGGCTAGAACAGGAGAGTTGTCGCCATTAGCAGAGATCCGAGGGATAGTTCCTCGAGCCACCACCTGCTCTCTGCCTGCCTCAATATTGCACTAAGAGTGATTATAATCCTAATAAGAAAAATGTCTTCTACAAAGTCACTTGAGGCTCTGCATAGACAATTAAAACACAATAAGCAATTAAGAAATCATAAAAGAGAATGAAAAATTAAGTAACTAGCATCATGAAAAGAGTTACCCTTCAACTATGTGATATTTTAAATAGATTACTATAAGTTCTTATAAACTAAATGTTTTTTGGGATAAAAACTTGCAGAAAGCAAGTCTCAGTAGATATCTACATAATTTTAAAAGTCATGAATTATATGCATGTTTAACAAAAACATGATTTGACATAGGATTGTCAGTTGATTATTCAAAACAACATATATCAAATGCTATTTAACAGGTAAAACATTATTGAGAAGCTAAGATACTAGAGACTTAAATTCAGGTAAAGTGATATCTATAAAAGCGTTAATTTCCAAAATGTCTATTAACCAGTAAACATTTGCACATTTATTCTTTTTCACTATAATATATAACAGTTTTCCATAATTTTTTTTAGAAAAGAATATTTACTGAAGTTTGTAAACATTTTAAGAAAGTACTTTGTCATAAAGTCTTGGGCCTAAATTTATTTCTGTTATAAATTTTAAATGACTAACATTCTATTAAAATGCAGTACTGAGAAAAGTTGACACCGCTTTTCCGATTTCTGCTGTTTCAAATACAAGTATTCTGGATAAAACAGAGCAAATAAATTTGCAATCACGTAGATTCAGGAAAGAAAGGGAATTTCCTAGATGTTAAACCAAAGAAGGAAGTCTGAGTTAAGCATAAACTCAAGCAAAACTGTGCAGTTAAGGTCATTGGGGGGTGGGGTGGGGGGTGGGAGACTGGTCATAGTCCTAAGACGGGGGTTAAAGTTTAGAGTTTTAATGGCTTTTCTGAGACTTGACACTAGGATTTGGACTCACTGAGGGAAATTGGAACTGAATTCACTTAAGCTTAGACTCTAGAAATGTCCCCTGGCAGTGAAAGAAACAGGCACGAGAAAATTGCACCTGCAAGCTAGGAGTGGCAACTAGAAAACATTCTCTTTCCTTTGGGGCTCTAGGTGGGTAAAAATAGTGCATTGTCAAACCCTCAAACCTGTGTGCCACATGGGAATGGGGTCAGCTTTATTCTCCCTTTCTGTGCTAGAATTCTTCAACAAGTCAAGCAAATGGTATTTCCACAGGAAAGAAAGTATAGCCTTAACTGACAGTGAGCTGACTGGAAAGCAGTGTACTGCACAAAAGGAAAATAACTACAAAAGGGAAGCAGAAGCCATAAAATTCAGAATCTTTGTACACTAAAAACTAAAAGAAATAGGATAGTCTAAAAAAATTATAAACAAAATATGTAATCATAATTTTATAATATAAATAATAGAATAAAATATGTAGAAAATGTACAGTCATAAAAATATGACTAGAAAATAAACGAACAAAGAAAGAAAAAATGGGAAAAAACAACACAAAATAGGGCACTATGTTAAAAGAGTACGCAGGTGTGGAAAAACGTTACTGTAGTTTACTTCTAGAAATAAAAATATATGTAGTCATTGAAATTTAAAATTCAGTAAATGGGTTGAACAAGAGATTAGAAACTGCTGGATAGAGAATCAGAAATACAGAATGGAGGAAATTACTTGTAAATTGTCATAGGGAGATAAAGAAATAAAAGTGTGAGATGCTAAGTGGCATGGCTGATAGAATGATTTAAAAAAAACAAAATTTAGCAGGACTGGCCAAAGAAGAGATTAGATGAAATTGGGGAGAAACAATATTCAAGTAATAATGAAGGAGTAAAGAATTATTTAGAATTAAAATTATACATCCTTTGAAGAAGATAAAAAAAAAAAAAAGACCACCAGCAGGTCTTATAGTAGAAGCCCTGCCCACTAGTCAAGACAAAGAAAAATATTAAAACTAGAGACAAATATCAGATTATTGTGTTTCCCACTAATAGTCCAACTTCACTGAAAAAACTTCTCAGAATATATGTACTTTAGTCAAAGAATTTTGAACCCAGAAGAGTTTCACTGGATTGCAGAATACAAGAATCAGTTTATAAAAAGCAGTAGCATTCCTATACACTAGTGATAACCAATTAGGAAATGTAATAAAAATATTTAGAATAGTAACAAAACTATGTGGTGCTTAGAAATAAATATCTCAAGTACAGGTATTTTTTAAAAGATTATTGAAGACCATAAAGTAATATTTAAAATGGGGAGATAGCTGCTAATATCAAGTGCTGGTGAAAATCTGGAGAAATGGAAATGCTGTTATTAGGATGAATTAGTACCACTACTTAGGAGGCCAATATGGCATTATCTAGTATCATTAAAGATATTAAAAACCTGTCAGCCAGCAACTCAATATCTAGATGTTTACCCCAAAAGAATCTTATATAAACATGTATAAAAGCATGTACAAGATGTTCAACATAGACCTACTTGTTATAATGAAAATTAGGAAAAATCTAAATATCCATAAAGAAGAAAAAATAAATTATAATATATTCATGTAATCTGGTACAAGAAACAACTCGAGTGAGTGAAATAGGTCTTATGTGTAAAAACACTGATAAATTTCAGGTGAAGTGAAGGAAAAAAATGCCATTATGTTATCATTTATGTAAAGTTGTAAAACATAAAACATTCTGTGAGCACACAAATATAAATTTTAAAAATTTAAATACACTGATATTATGTGTACTAATTTCAGAATAATAGTTAACTCTAGAGAAAGAAGGGAAAGGAATAGGATAGAAGCGCAGTGAGAGAAGTGAGATTCAAATGTGCTTAAGTTTTATTTCTTTAAAAATATAACTGAAGCACACTTGGGAAAACATTCATATTTTTTGCCTCTAGGTTGTGGGTAGTGGATAATTATCATATTATATGTACTTTTCTAATGCTTTAAAATAATTCCAGATTTAAACTTTCTCTAATTGAAGGAAAAAAAGGATTTCCTGATTTAAAAAGAGGTGAACAAAATTTCTCACTTAATACACTGTCAAATACTATTACCTCTACACATAAGATTTTCTGTTATATCCTTCTTTAGATAATGATATTACTGAGCACCCCATCCTAATTATATTTCAAAAGATGAAAACAATGCAACACAAAAGTATTTACTAATTGTTATGCATTATTAAAATTTTGAAAATTCCTCTCTCTTCTGGTAAATTACAAGAGATAAGACAATCTCAGACATATGACAAATCAAGTAAATGTAAATACTGTTCTGACTCTTGGTATTTGTTCATTTTAAGTACTACATGCTAAAAATTGGCTCTTTTGAAGTTTGGCATCGTATTATGTATCCAAAGTCAGTTGGATTGCAGGCTCTGGTAAATAATATAAATAGACATTGATCTAGGTAGGAACATGTGCTTTTATTTTTATCAAAGTCATAATGGAAAGATAAACAGTGAAGTAAAAGACTAGAAATCAAAATCTGTATTTTCATCTTGTTTTGCTTTGGGTTTATTATTGCACTTTACATTAAGTTCTTACTGACGCACAAAATGATGTGATCTGACCTTGGTTTACCTCGCCAGAATATTCTTGAGCTTCAGCCACTGTCTTCCAGCCTTGCTTAAATTTCTTGAGTCATCAACCTCTTTCTAACTCTGGAATTTTACAGATTCCGTTCAGACTGCTGGGAAACCCTCACTCTGACCTTTTCCCTTTGCTTACTAGGCATTTTTCAAGGCTCAGTTCCACTTCTCAGCAAAGCTATCCTTTATCCCCCGGTATAAATCGTTCTTCTGCCATAGTCACTTGTCACCTGTTTCTTTTCCTTTATGATCTTTTCACAATTTGCAATCCATTTAATGTCTTTTGCACCGCTGTGATGACATCAATTCTGTATATTTTCTTCATCATTAAAAAAATAAGAGGATAACACAGTGGCTCATACATAAAAAAGAAGGAAAGGAGAAAACTAAAAAAAGTGTGAAGCTTTGACAGTTACTTAAACTGTCTGATTCATATTTCTTAATCCATAAAGTGATACTAAATCTTTCTTGCCCAGCTCTCAATAGGTGTAATTATAACATTGAAGCCCTGTGCAAATATAAAGTATAATCATAAATACCTGCTGGATTAATTTTTTGATTATTTATATTGTTTTTTACAAGTAGAGATGTTTCCATTATTTTCCCCAATGGGACTTTTATGGTGTGTGCTAATATTTTTATTGGTTTGAGTTTCCCTCCTCTTTTCCGTTTATGTACAGGAATGATTACCTCTTTAACTTGTTAGGCTCGAACCCAGGGCATTTTTACAAGAGGCATTTGATTTATATATTTGATCCAAAATCTAAATTATAGATGTAAAATTTTTAGCATTAAAGGTATATACCAGAATTTGTCTCTTGCAACAGTTACAGTTCAAAAATATTGTTTTTTCTAATATTAAAAGTTAAGGTTGTAAAAAGTGAGAACTAAAGTTTCATTTATTTTCTTCTCTCTCTCTTTCTAACCCACCAAGTATTTATTATTTAGCCTTGGAACAGTATATTTAAAGAGTAAACACTCAAGAAATAATGCTAATTATCTAATTATCCTTCTTTTGTTAACTTCTTTTAATACTAGGATACATTAGAATGAAGGCCATAACAGGAAAATCTGTAATTGACTACAAACACCCCAATAAACAAGGATGACTGCAAAATTTCTGAAGCACTTATCACAAAAAATAACTTAAATGTCAGTGGAGATATTCCTGGAAACGTTGTCAATAGAATTCCCAGTTGGCTAACAATCACAGATAAACATGTACTGTTGAAGTTGTTCCTAATTTATAAGAAGGTGGCTTCATAAGAAAGAATACAGGGGAACTATTGTGACTATATTTCTCAAGAGAGAAACTGCTAAGGAAACTATAGCAAAAATAAAACTGATGTCAACCCAACAGTATGTCACTTCAAGAAAAAAGAACCTAGTCAGATTTTTCTAATTCAACTTTGTTTTTAGGGAAAAAAAAGTACTAAAGACAAAAAGGACAGTTATTACATATATTTTTTATAGAGTAGGCCACAAAATATCTAATTAGATACTCAGCTAAATATGTTCAACAGAAATATGTATATAAAGCACATATTTCTCTCTAAGGGGATGAAAATTTGTTCTTGGGGGCAAAAATATCATATCCATTTTATGTATAAGGCAAACATATTCACACAGTACATAAGCACATGCAGTTTATCTGTAGAATTAAAATTTCATGGTGGAGATGATTATGAAAAAAATGACTAAAGAGGCTCCTTAGGGATAAGATAATAAAAACTAGGTTGAGAACCACTGGTCTGAAGTGACACTTTTTATTATCACGATACATAAGAGAATACAAATATTTATTATGTGAATTAATATTTGACAATGAAAAAATAATTAACTCTCATTAGTTCTGTTTAATTTTTGTTAATATAACCAACTGGAGTAATGGTTTAGAAATGAAAAAACTAGAATATTTGTTTTTAGGAAAATATGGTCATATAAGGGAATGTTAATCTCTAGAGTGGAAGTCTGAGCATTCTGGAAATTAAGTCTGGAGCCTTCTGGAAATTACCTATTTCATAGGTTTAGGTATAAAAATAACCATTAAATTTGTAAATTAGAATCACTATTGAACTCTAAATAAATAAAATATTAAAATAAATATACTGGATTGACAAGAGCTATCCATTTGAAATGCTGAGAGAGAGAATAGATTAGACCCCATTTTGTTTAGATAAACAGTTAAAACAACTTTTAAAATTTGTATTAAATTACATGTTAACAATTCTTTTTAAAGTTGATCCGTACAAAGAAGTGATAGAATAATAGCTAAAGGAAAGAGACGTCTCATAATGACTAAAATAGTATTTGGGCTAGAAGTCACAGACTCTCACCATCATCATTAGGTATTCAGGATCAATTGTTTTCACATCTGTGCTTTGGCGACCGAGTTGGATGGTGACACATTATAAGGTATTTGCCTTTGAAGATCTTAGTAATATAAGTGGCAAGAAAAGAACAAAAATGATGGTTTTACTGTTTGGATTGATTGATTTAAAAGATCTACAATAGACATTCTTACATCTGTGAACATTCTAATCAAAGAGAACAATGCTGCAGTAGCCTATTTTACTCCTATCATAACAAACCTTGGGATACATCTTTTTCTTTCAGCCTTGTGGCTTCTCTGTGTTATTCTTCCTTCAGGGGGTTGGAGAACTTTGGTCATAAATCTGGTGTCAGATCCAGAGCACGTACTCAATACTCCTCTTAGGGCAGTAACTCCCTTGTGCCTTATATTATACTTCTTTGTCCACATTCTTACTTCTTTTGCTATAATTGTCTTGAGGGCATTTTTTATATTCCCTCTGGCATTTCATATAATGCCTTATATGTAGTAGCTCAGCTATGATTTGATGAATGAATAATTACAGAGAATAAAAAAACAGTGAGAAGTGATATACAGAGCATTTATTAATAATTTGATATTGATAGCAAAGGAAATTAAAATGCTTAATGAACTTACCCATAAAACTTACCCATCAAGCTGAAAATAAATTAGGAATACAATGAGGGGTTGCTTCATGGATGACAGTTGTTGATGGGTCATAAAGAAGTTTTGAAAAAGCAATTATGCACCTGGGAACCCATAAAAAGAATTGAGACCCAAGCTTCCAAGATCACATGTATTAGCAAACTACTAGAAAGTGGGGAACCTCTGTCTCTATGAAGGTTCAATAAAAGTCCTGGAACACCATGCTTCTGTGTTTGAATTGTGCCACTCTAAAAATCTAAAATTTATTAAATATCAAACTGTAATGTCCTCTAGTAATCACTGTTTTAAAACTAGTATCTTTTTAAAGAAAACTCTGGAGACACAATCCTTCAATAAGAAATTACTCTCTCAAGGGAGATTAGAAAACTAAAACTAAAAACTAAAAAACTAAAACTAAAAAGGGAGTAGAACTAATTAATTCTATACATGTCCAGAAAGCAGAGTGCTAGGGAGCTACAAAGATGTTCTCCCTGATTCTTCATTTTCCTACCAGCTTCAAGAGGCTCTTTAACCAGTCCATAAGGACACACATATAGGTACTATATCTACCATATTTACTATTTAGTGTTGGCTTAATATTCAACTGTAGTAGAGCTACAGAAAAGTCAGAACCAAGAACTTCTCAACTGAATGAGTCTAGCTCAATCTGATTAGGAGCTAGAGAAAGTATGAAATAAAGAAAAAGTATGGTATAGACTCAGGACTGAAAAAGTAGAAGTCTAGAAACTTAAAGTGGTGGCTTCAAGCTGGGATGCTATACAATATTATATAAGGTCTTTGCAAATTCATGAGTTGATAATTGCTTGTGAAGAGGGTTGAAGTGAATTGAGTATAGGATTAGCTTGAGGACCTGTAGCAGGATCTAAAATATTTTGCCTCAAAGATTTATCACAATAAACAAAATAAAACTACCAGTTGGCTAACCTGTTTTTATAGGTGTAGACATCCTATTATCTTTACGGTGGTGTGTTGGGGGACCCAAGACAACACTCATTTTCAATGATTCACTAGAAGGATTCAGAACTCTGAAAAGCTGTTATACTTGTGGTTTATTAAAGTGAAAAGGATACAGATTAAAATCAGCAAAGACAAAAGGTGCATAGGGAAGAATCAAGAAGAGGCCAAGCACAAACTTGCAGTTATCCTCTCCCAGTAAAATCATACATACATAATTCTCCCAGAGACAGTATGTAACAACACATATGAGGTATTACCAACCAGGAGAACTCACCCAAGTCTTGGTGTCCAGGGTTTTTATTGGGGGTCAATTAAGTAGATATGGAGTCCTCATATAACTGGCCTTATTTACTCAGTCTCCAGTAACCCCAGAAGTCAAACTAAGCTTTGAATTATTTCTTATTCCTAATACTTTACTAACATAGGCCTCTATTCTGTCCCCTCCAACAGGTCGAATTTTTAAACCATGCTCCAAAGTTTAAGTCAAATTCCACTCTTTCATAAATCCTCCTCAAGCCTTCATAGCAGAAACTAGCCCCTCCTCCTCTGTGTTGCCATAATTTACTTTATTTCTGAGATGATCTATTTTTGTGTGTGTGTGCGGTACGCGGGCCTCTCACTGTTGTGGCCTCTCCAGTTGCAGAGCACAGGCTTCTGATGCGCAGGCTCAGCGGCCATGGCTCACGGGCCCAGCTGCTCTGCGGCATGTGGGAACTTCCCGGACCGGGGCACGAACCCGTGTCCCCTGCATCGGCAGGCGGACTCTCAACCACTGCGCCACCAGGGAAGCCCTGAGATGACCTTTTCATATTCCACCTTGCATTAAGGTTGATTGTAAATGTATCTTTTTACCCAACTCCAGATGCTGGCTTGTAAAAACAGAGACCTTGACTCACCCATCTTTATAGTCCCTAGAATGTCTACCCTAATGTGATGCTTCGGTTTATTAAATTAAATTGAATATTGCTATTATTTAATCATTACTTTTCAAGGTCATATTGCCAGGCGAAAATGTTGTTACAGAAAATGTAACTGATGTCTAAAACTTTCTAATTGTTGAACTCAGTCTGAATCTCAGAAAAGTGGTATTCCAAGCTTTCAAATTAGAGTAAACGAAAGTAGATTAGACCAACCACGTAAGAACACAGTGTACAGAACAGCTGTACTCTGTCTTCAACAGGATAAACTAAATTATGATTATAGATATGTTTCATCTTTCCTGCCTGTGTACTCTTCTGAAGATGCTCTCAACTTCAGGGTTTGGGGGATTTATTTGTCACCTTAGGTCTGAAATTAGTTTGATTAGTTTTGTTGACATCTACCATCTCAAAAAATCTGAAATTTACCTTAGAAACAAAAACTAGCAAAAATATCATTGCAGTCATTAAATCTGTGTACATATTGGGAGGCTAAAGTTTGACACATGAAACGGGCCTAGAGATGCCTCTTTGTTTAGGCTCCCGGCAATGTAGAAATGGTTAAGGTGGTAAATAACTCATAGAAATTGAGCCCAGAAGTTACTTTCAAATAAATTGGATACAAGGAGAACTTTTTTGTTTATTTTTTATAAATTTGTCTATTTTTTTCTCTATTGTTCTTCCCTCTTCTGTCTTTCCCCCATGTTCTCAGATTTTATTATCCCATCTTCTGACCAATCTTGCTTTATTCAAAAATGTTTTTATGAAACATCTACTACGTGAAAAATATGACCACCAAGAGACTTATTTAAACTTAGTAAAGTTTTATTAAGCTAGTGTTCAGTGTTGTACCAGGAACAGTGCCATTTTCTGGTACTATAGAGGTAAGTAAGACAGGGTTCTACCTGAACGGATTATGGTATGTAGCTGGAGAGAATAATCTTAGAAGATACAGCAGTACATTTTTGTGGTTAGAATAGAGCAATGTGTAAAGGGCAATGGGAACACATTTGAGAGAGAAGTTAGTTCTCTAAGGAAAAGGAAAGCTTCAGAATTGAAGTAATAAGGGAATTCAAGGAAGAGCAAAAATGTGGAGCAATTTCGTGTGTAGGGGATATTGAGAATCTGTTTCCTGGAAAGCAGGGAACTTTCATTCGGAAGACATTAGTCAAGATTAACCATTCTTTAAGTTGAGAGATTACACCCTTCCCAGCTTTTCATCGTATAGTCAGCTTTCCCTGGCTTGAATCCCACCTATAAACAAATAATTTTTCAGTGTATTGGGCCTAGGATTAATGAAACCAATTTGGAGAGCAGTCACTGAATGAGAACTATTTTTTCCCATAATGTTATTATATGATTAACTGGCTATACCAACGGGTTAAAGGAAACACTGAAAATTAACCAGGGAAAATTTTCCTCCCTTCCTACTGGATCTCATCAGGGAAATAGTATAACTATCTGCCCCAGTTCCTCTACCTGTCAGATTCTTATGCTTGCTTCAAATATATGGATTTTTCATATGTGGAGTGAAAAGTATTTTACCATCTGTATAATTTCAATGTTCGATTCTACATCCATGTATTAGCTTAATGTCTTTTATTTTTATCATATATCATGTGTTCCTAAGAGGAAGTACTTCAACAGCATAGAACGGTAAATAGTAAACCAAATGTCTAACTTATTGCTGTATTTATCATGACATTTACTCCATACCCTTGACAGAGATGAAGATCAAATTGTAACTTACTGCAGTAGATTAGAATCCAAATTATTTCCCATCAGTGTGGTTAGGACAGCGTATAACTTAATAAGAAGCTTTTGAGAAGATTTTTTAAAATATCATTATACTTTAAATAAGGCTAAGAGGTAAAATGAAGAATAGAAAGCTTATATTTTTCATAAACAGAAATAGAGACAATGCTCCATTTTGAAGGGCACCTCTGTTGCTAATCCACCTCTCTATTTATAGGAAAATGTCGAAGGAGGAGACTGTAGTCGCTGCAAATTCGGCTTCTTCAATTTGCAAGAGGATAATCATAGAGGTTGTGATGAGTGTTTCTGTTCAGGGGTTTCAGACAGATGTCAGAGCTCCTACTGGACCTATGGCAATGTAAGCAACAGCCTTTGAATCCTATGTGCTGCTCCACGGGGCTTCTTGCTATTGTTTTCCTTCTATAAGAAATTAATTTTTTTCTTGTAGTGAGCTTCTACTTAAACTTATCATGAAGAAGTGATAGAATTTTCTTTCAAATGCTAGTTGTGCCTCTTTGACCAAAGCCTTTAGGATTTTATTTGTACCGATGTGTAGACTGGAACTTCTTAGAATAAGTCAACACTAGCCTTTCCGGTGACCATGATTATTATGTGAAGCAATAACGGAATTAATGTTGCTTTAGCCTCAAGGGCAGATGATTCAACAGAGAAAACATCAGATTGTGCTATCAAGGATTATGTATTTCACTCACCAGTATTTTTGGGATACCTATTAATAAAAACTCCTTTAATAACTATATACATGGTACATATTACCCACCAGCCTTTAGTCGTGATTTGATGTTGCCAGGGCCCTTTCTTCGTTAAAACGAGACACTGAATTTGAACAATACCTTCATTCTTAATTGATTTGAAAAAGTTCAAATTATTACCTGTTTAGTAGTTACTGGGATATTCTTCCTCTACCATAAACATAAACATGTTTCCCTTCCCACCTTCACTGCTCATCTTACTCCCATTGCCTTTTCAACCCTCCACAGACAGTGATTTGTCTCCTTATAAAAGAGGACCTTTGGGAATTTCAAATAGCCTATGTGGCAGCACTTAGGAGTACAGAGTAACAGGAAACAGGCTGGGGAAAGAAAGAGAAACCTACAGAGTGAATGAGAAACTATACCACATAGGGCTGAGTTTACTGAGAAGTTGAGTTCTTATCCTTGGAGAGTCATTGGAGGATTTTAGCAGGAGACTGTTATGATTAGGGTTGGTTTTTACAAAGATCACTATTTTAATAAAACTGTCTTCCAAACACTACTCTCGCCTTTCAACTTCAGTCAGCTAACTAATCCTTAACACAACTATGAAAATTTTCTCTGCCTGTATTGCTTGTAAAGTCTGAAATATTATGAGTAGTTTCTGATTGTATTCTCATACCTAAATTTGAATCTATACATATTATCAAATGCATAGCTTTTGGAGCAGATTATTTAGAACCAACAACATATGAACATCTAGTCTAACTTCTTTCTTTTGTTTGTAGAGTCGCACCTCACCCTCTAGACTGTTCCATTAATGTACTAAAGTTTTATGTTTAGCAGAGGAACAGAGGTAGAACTCAGCCTTGTTCTTCAGAAACTAGGTCCATTGATATTTGCATTTCAGTAGGTCTTCTGGAAAGAACTTTCTCTGAATCTCACTGGGCTGTCTTAGAATGTCTGATGATGTTGTTGGAAAGGGAAGAGAAGGAAGTAATATGTATCTTGTAGTGTGGCTATCCCATAAGCTTTTACTTAATCTCTCTTTCTTTGACCAGGGCAGTCCCAGCAATTCTACAGCTTTGGGAGATGCAGAATCAAATGACCTCTACATGAAGAAATTTTTTAAAATATTTCATCCACATATTATCACCATTACCATTCTGCTCCCCACCACCTACAGCACCAAGCAGCTCATACACATCTAGTGGGCACCTGGTAGCCACAAACCCCACTATCCAGTGTTTTGTCCTGACGAGGTTGGATGGTTTTGAATTGTAGCTGTGTGCCCACCCATGGCTGGAGTATAAACATGGAAAAGCAAATCATCATGTATTCCCTAATTCCCCCTTAAAGGCTCCTCCCTTCTCTGGGCCAAGGATCTAGGCTAGGAGTTCCTACAACGCTTCCAACCTCATGGGAAGGAATAGGTACAGTATTGTGAGCTGGTAGATTCAAATGCACTTGAGCCTCAAAGTTTAAATTTAAATATATGAAAAGGAAGGAAATATTAAATGAAAAGCTACCTTTCATATCTTTTTTCTTCCTCTGCTTTACAAACACATACATAACACCTTTTGAAATAATTTTTTCTATACGAAACAGGAAATTACTAGTGGAATGAAAAACATGAAAATCAAAGTTCAACTATTTGATAATTTATATAACATTATGTGTAGTTTTGAATGAGTTTCTATTTTTAAGAAAGAAGTATTTATAATCATAATTTTAAAAAAGCACATTGGATCAATAAAAGCAGGTTACTATATCATACCATACAAACTCTTAGAAACATCAAGCAAAAAAATAATTGGTACCTAAAGTTGAGTACCTCTGATAAGTTTAATGATATTCACAACTCTCATTTTTTCTAAACTTTCATAGTTCTTGCGTTTTTAATTTTCATAAAATGAACACTACAGGAATATGAAAGAGAAAAGAAGTGGGTGGGGTTTCTTTTCCTAAGTAACGATGGTTGTGTGTTTTCTTTAAGATACAAGACATGAGTGGCTGGTATCTGACTGACATCTCTGGCCACATTCGAGTGACTCCGCAGCCGGATGACTTATATCCACATCAGCAGATCAGCATCAGCAGCGTGAAGGCCCGACAAGCCCTGCCCCAGAGCTACTACTGGAGCGCGCCAGCTCTGTATCTGGGAAACAAAGTAAGTCCAGACAGTGCTTGCTTCTTGCTACTTTGCTTTAACTGGTCAATAAGAATAATGGGTTTTATTTAATCTTTCTTTAAAGACAGATAAAATCAAATGTATACTGTATTGAGTTGCTGGAAACAGCTGAATCAGATTAAGTTGGACATTTCCACCCTGTCCCGTGGGCCACAGCATCCCTACTTCACAACTCTACATAGTTGCTGTTCTGTGTCAACATTTTGAATCTACAAATAAATTAATGAAGCCTCTAGGATATTTTTTTGCAAAACAAATTATAGATATCGGAAGAGACGGTGTTATGTTTACCTGAAATAGCTGTTTTTCTAGAGTTGTCTATGGTGCAATACTTACTGAAGTTTTTCTCATCCGTTTCTATTTCATTTCAAAACTGATATTCAAGAGAGCTACTTTTTCTACCATGTCTGATGAATGTTAACTGGAAATGAAATTTATTACACAACTAATTTAATGCTTGCCATGAAGCTGATATAAACACCATATTTCCTGGAGCTCAGGAAGAGAACTACCCTAAGAGAAGTGCCAGACTGAAAGTACATGTTTGTTTCCAAGCCGACTCACACACATATAAAAACACACACAGATAAACAAATGTAGCAATCTCAGAAATGCAGGTGCTTCCCCACCCCCGACCCCAGCCTGTTGTGGATTAACTTTATCTAGATAGGTTCCTTGGCTTTTACCATTTTATTTTATTTTATTTTGCTTAACAATTCGTTGGAAACAAAATTTGATATAGTAATTCTAAGTGGGAATATTTGCTTTGTCTGTGGAACTTAATACCTTTTCAGCTAATAGTTAAGTCAGCTAATCACACCAGAAATTGTGACAGTCCGAGAAAAATTCGTTAGCAAGTTGATGCTATTTAAGCCTAGTTTTCACCTGTAAGAATATAGCATTACTTTTGAAGAAATCTTCATTGATTAAATAAATTAAAATATATTAATAGTGGCGTGTGAGTATTGAGATAGAAAACCTTTTACTAGTTCATGCGAATGGGAACTAGTGGTTTTAGCTGACTGAAAACATTTTAATTCGTGGCCTGTTTCTTATTTTTACAAGCTTCTGAATAGCATTATGAAAAATGTGTAAATGAATAAAACACATTTTCATTGAATATGTATTTTTAAAGAGACAGTGTATATTGCATAAAATTTTCTATCTGTAATAAAATCCAATTAAACTTTTACTTCAAAGCCCTTTCCAACAAGAAGTCATTCTATCCTATTCTATTTAGGAACTTCCTGAATCCCTGACAGGAATAAAATAGCACATACGACTTGAATGTCTATAGCTTAAAACTGCCAAAAAAATAAATACATACATAAACTGTCTTTTTTCTAACTGCTCTGAGGAGTTTAGAGAAGAGCCATTGGATGAGTTTCAGAGGTCTTACTTTTCTTACAATGGAGAAATTTACTTACAGATAGTTTTTAAATAGAATATTCTTTACCATATTTTCCATCATTTCTTCTTTGGTCATATGCTTTTTCTTTCTGTTGGCTGAAAATCAAACTGACAGAAGGAAAGCAAGCAAAAGCGATATTAAATAGCATCAGAGCAAAGGATTTGGACATCCTGTTCGTAGTTGTTGGTTCCCAAAGATAACTTCCCTTATCCTGGCTGAACTGCTTCTTATATCCACCCACAACGAAGTACTTCATGTCCCCCACAGATCATTTTCACATCAAAAAGCTGTGCTTGTCTGTGCTTCAGTTTCCATTCAGTGAACAAAATAATCATAACAGGGTGTGCAAATTGTTTGAATATGGAAGACGTTTTTTAATGTAATGTGAAATCCCTCTGTGGTTTACAGTCAGATATCTCAGTATGAATGAAACAATTTGCCTTAATAACTGAACCATATAAATTTTTGATACTACAATAATACTGCCAACTCTCACAAATTACCACAGTACATCTTAACTGTCATGTCCTATCACATAAATTACAGTCATGATGACATGCTTAGCTTGGTTGATTTAATATCTTGCTAAGGAAATGGAAAATTGTAAGGCCTTGTTTGTAAATCCAGTAAAGCCATTTTTCTAAATAGTTGAGGCTTAGTTCTTTACCAGTAATTGCTGTAGGAATCAGAGCCATTGCCAGAATCTGACAGAAATAGTATATCAAGAAACTAGTACATCTGCTTAAATACAGAATTTTGTTTACATCCATGACCAGGGGGCTGTGGATACATAATCCCTCCTCTGCCTTTTTATTGTTAATTCCTAAGTCAAAAAATGTATATATTTATGAGATGCTATTAGCTTTTCCTAAATATTTATATAACCAGTTTTCAAACATTTTCCAAGTTACTTGGTTATAAGTCCCTTATAACAGAAGGGAGATGTGTTGTACATATTGTTACAATGAAGGTGCCACATGCCAGTCTTCCTTTTTTTTGGCAACCTAACCCCAAATAATAAAGCTGTTCTCACTTGGGATACACTTTGCTAACATAGAAACCTGCCTGATCATAATTAAACTCAAGAGCACTAGCCAATTTAGCAAAGGAATACTTTTCATCTTAAGAAACATTTTTATTGACTACAGTTCCTCTATGGACTAATGAGGAGTACATAAGTGAATATAGTTATGTATGTGGATAGTGGATGAGGCCTAGAAAAAGGTAGCACATTTTTATACTATCCATTTAAAAAATTTCCATGATCTTGTCAATTGCAAGTTTTTGTGCCCAACACACAGTGAAGCCAAACAAACCAACACATCAGAGTTTGGAGCTGAGGAAGGTTTATCGCAGGGCCAAGCAAGGAGAATGGGGTGGCTCACGCTCAAAAGACCCAAACTCCTCGAAGTGATTTTAAAGGCAAAGTGATGGAGGGGAGTTGCCTGGTGTGTGATCAGCCTGTGCACAGTTCTCTGATTGGTTGATGGCGAGATAACAGGGTCGTGTCACAGGGCTTAACATTATCAATCTTCAGGTTCAGTAGGTCTGGGGGCTACATGCTTATGGTCATTAAGTAGTTAACTTCTTCCATTTGGTGGGGGTTTTAGCACCTGTAAAACAACTCAGGACATGTGCATCGGATACAGTTATCTAGGTGCTTCAGGGAGGAACTAAAGATTCTGTGACTGTCATATGGCTGATTTATTGTTTAAATTCTCACCAATTCTCCTGGCCCAACTGCTATTTTTGTCACCACATGTTCACATCCTTTTAATCATTAATTCTTGAGCCAGGGTTTGTGACTCAGGGGAGGCCTGGGAGCCTACAGTTTTTCTACAAACAAAAGACCAGGAGAGGACGTGGGGGAAGGGGTCTGTCCGGAGAAGGCCCCAGAGGGTCTTGCTGGATTACAATCTCAGCTATGAGTTAGTTCCTCAACAGCAATCTTGAAAATGTTTGTCTTCTCATATGTGAGTGAGTATTTAGCACAATTGTCACAATCGAGTGTTAATTCCCTGCCCTCCTCCATTGTAGATATTCAAAGAGAATTAAGTCAGGCACCCACAGGGCTCTACTAGGCAGCAGCTTATTTTCAAAATGCTTGACACATGTTAATGCTTAGTTTTAGGGCAGTTGTTTAAGCATGAAACTAGGCAGGAATGAAAGAGCTAGAGGACAAAGAGTCCTGCTGATTTGCTACAGGCTACAGCTATTGAGAAACAGTTTGGGTATTTCAGAGTTGGAATAATTTACTGCTTTAGGAAACTAAGTGCTGTTGAAACATTGAAAGGTCATTTACTTAAGGTTACCTTAGTGGTCTGAAATAGATAGTGCAGCTTCCAAAAGCAATTCTCTTCCCATCCGTAAAGTTCCCTGAGAATCTGGCTTGGCCTATCTACTGTTCCCGCATTACGATTAAGGTTTGAAAATCTCTCCCCGAGTGTTATTAAATTAATCTTGTGTGATGTGGTCTTTACAAAACAATGCTCATTTTCTACAACATTATACTATCTTTCTCTGTTTCTAGCTTAGAGAAACTTTTAAATTGTTTCATGTAGTTGCCAAGAATACCTATAGTTTAGCTTTTAAGATGCACATGATGAGTCTGCAGACAAAATAGTATCTGGTTCTAAAAGTAATCTCTGGTATTTCTTTGCTGTGTTTGCTTGACTTTCAGTTCTACCCCTAAGATCCCTAATTAAAGCTGTGGATTTGAAGGAGATTGATGTTTGAGATTTACAGGACAGGGTAGGCCTTGTTACATAAAAGGAACTAACTTCACAAATATCTTGTGATCAATGCTACATTTTTAACAACAACAGAATAGTTTTCGTTAGATTGCTCAGAAATGACTCTTGAGTTGGGATTTAAGTTAGAATTGAAAGATGATTTCAGTCTTGGTTAAAAAAAAAACTAAAAACTTACTAATAAGCATGATCCACTCTCCTTTTAGCAGCATAATTTGTATTTCTGACTTCTTTGTTCCACATTCCTCAAAATTATTCAGAAGTAAAGGTCAAACTCTCTCCCTCATCCTTAATGCCCTTCAATTTAAGTCTTAGATTAAATGGATTAATTAAGAAAGTATGTATGTGGTGAATGGTAGGGCCATAAAAGTAAATAGGATAAATCAACTGTGATTGAATTTTTATTCCATAAATGAGATCATATAAAAAATGATTTGGTGATGGAGTAGTACTAGAAGAAGATCTGTTGTCAAGAATAAACCAAATGAATTGTTAGGGGCAAATGAGGAAACATATTATTAAAAAGCAAACAAAAGAACCCAAGAACTCATTTATTGCCCATAGTTCTGGTAATGTCTACTATGCAAAATTAGCCTACCTATGAGGACTCAAAGTCAAATTTCTAGAATAATGAAAATTAATAAAACTGACTCAAGCTGAAAAATGTGAAAAGTGATATGAATATTAAAGCAATTGAATCAGTAGCCAAAAAGTTCTTCCCATAAATAAAATAAGTATTTTGTTTACTTCCGTTTATTTTGTTCAGTCACATTTCAAACCTTAAATTTTTTTTTTCAATCTTACAAGGTTTCCAGAGAACAGGACAGTGAGGACTACTCCTCAAGCAATTTTATGTGGCTTAATATGCTGGATATCAGGGAGGTATGAAAAAGGAAATCCCTGTTCAAACTCATTCATGAAAATAGATGCAAACATCCTAACCAAAGCATGAACAATCAGAATCCATAATGTATAAAAATGGTAAAACTAAATTGGCCAGGTTACTTTTATCATAGGAGTTCAATGTTGGTTTAATATCAAAAAGTCAGTGTAAGTAATTGACAATATTGACTGATTAAAGGAGAGGGAAAAAAATATTTCGATAGAGGTAGAAAAAGAAATAGTTAAAATTAAATAACGATTCATGATGTTTTAAAAATTTTGCAGACTAGGATTGGAAAGGCACTTCTTCATCTGATGAAGATTATGTACACAAAAATGAATAGCATCTATGTTGAAAGAATTCTTTAAGATTGCAAACAATTTTCACTCTGACCACTTTTATTTAACATTGTACTAGAATACTTGGACAGTGCGGTAAGATAAAAAATAAAAGATACAGAGATCGAAAAGGAAGAAATAAAAACTGTCATTTGTAGATGATATGATTATCTGCTTTGTGAACTCAGAAGATAAATCATTAATAGGTGAATCAAGAAAGAAACTGTATACAAAGTTAATATATAGAAGTCGATTGTGTTTCTTTACATCAGCAAAAATCAGTTTAAACAACACTTTACAAATAAGTCCCCTATATAGACCATCTTATTTACAAAGCAGAAATAGAGACACAGACATAGAGGACAAACGTATGGACACCAAGGGGGAAGGGGGGGGTGTTGGGAGATTGGGATTGACATATATACATTACTGATACTATGTATAAAATATATAACTAATGAGAACCTACTGTATAGCACAAGGAGCTCTACTCAGTGCTCTGTGGTGACCTAAATGGGAAGGAAATCCAGAAAAGAGGGGATATATGTATACGAACAGCTGATTCACTTTGCTGTGCAGTAGAAACCAACACAATATTGTAAAGCAGCGATACTGCAATTAAAAAAAAAACTTAACAATAAAAGAAGTGCTTTATAATAGCGATAAGTAATAAAAGTACCAAGGATAGAATCTATACAGAATACCAAAGGGCCAAAAATAATTAAAGGAAATCCTAAAGAAAGCCGGAAATGGAGTATTAATCAAAACTTACCTGGTATAAAGACTTAGGACTCATTTTAAAAAAGAAATAATGACTGAGACAAAGTACTGTTGGTGAGAAAATAGGTTAAAAATGCTCAATGGAGCTGAAAAAAATAGCCCAGAAATATCCCATGCATATATGGATACTTGATTTTTAACAAAACAGATATTGCAGATCAATGATAATAAGGTAGACCATATAATAAATGCTACTGGTACCACTGGTTATCTAAAGAGGAAAAAAAATAGCCGTCTCTACCTCATATTATACATAAAAATAAACTCTAATTGAATCAAAGACTACAATTTCAAAAATCATACTAAAAAAGCTTTTCAAGGACTACCTTGGATTTTTGCTCCTGACCATGATTGAATAAACATTTCTTAAACAACAAGAAAACTTGAGAAAAAGTGTCAAACAAGAGTTTTTAGACACTGGACAGCAGATGGTGTAGGACTGTGATCCCTGAGAAAAAAGAAATAGATGAGTTCAGGCTTAACAGCTGCCAAGATGGTTGCCTGGGTGTAGTTTCCAAGGTGAAATGAATTGAGGGAAAACCCAAACAACATTGTTTGAAAGAAGGAGATTGGAGTTCAGGGAAGCCCAGGAAGCTAGAACTTGTGGGACAGAATATTAGGGAAGAGGAAGGTGGAGAGAAAATGAGAGAGAGAGACAGAGAGAGACAGAGAGAGAGAGAGAAAGAATCAATCCAGATATCTGTAAAGATGTAAAGGGAACTTTCAACCTGGCTGAATATTGACTTGGATGGCAGAATACTACCTATCTAATGTTGATGGAAGAACTACCAAAAAGTAATGAGAAACAATTCCTAGCTCATTTTCCCACCACCTAAAGGGGAACAGTGTCATAATAGAGACAACTTCAGTAAAATACTTAATACTGTCCTAGTAAAAAGGCTAAATTAGCCCCAGACTACAGGCTGCTCTAACCCACCTTAACAAATCTTAAAAGCTGACCTTAAAAGAAACCACTTTATTCCAAAACTGCATACCAGAACAAAATCCAATACTACTTAATTAATTACAACAAAATTCAGCACCCAACAATGTAAAATCTATCATGTCTGGCATCAAATAAAAAATGACCAAGCATGTAAACAAGCAGGGGCATATGAGCCATAACCAGGAGAAAAATCAGTCAACAGAAACAGACCCAAAATGATAAGGAAATAATGTCAAAGTACATCAGAACCAAATTATTAGAAAAACAAACTAGTCGAGATAAAGAGAAGATCTTAAAAGCAGCCAGAGAAAGAAAGACACAACATGTACAGAAGAACAAAGATAAAAGATTCTTAGACATCACAAGAGTCAGAATACAGTACAGAAATATTTTAAAATATTGGGGGGAAAGAAACAACAGCAAACAAACAAAAATTATTAATCTAGAATTTTTACCAGGCCAAAATATCTTTGAAAAAGGAAGGCAAAACAAAGAGTATTCCAGAGAAATAAAGGCTGAGATACTTTTTCACCAACATATCACTAGAAGAAATGTAGACAGTTCTTCCAGTAAAAGGAATATGATAGCAGATGAAATTTGTCCCTACAACAAGAAACTAAGAGTAACACAAAAGGTAAATAATAATGGTTTCTCCACAGATTGCCACCTACCATGGGACCTCAGGCTGGTCACCTCTTTAGCCTTGGGGCTTAACACAATGATTATCAAATGAACGACAAAACACACAAGGTGAAAATAGAAATTTGGGTACTCTGTATAATTTTTTATTTGGAATTGTAAAATGGAAGACCATGAAACCCCCATTCCTTATCTCAAAAGTAAAGAAAGCAAAACCACCATCAATTTGAAAGTTTCAATCAAATCTTAATGAAAAACTTTACATTTTTACTATATCCTTTTCAATAACACTTTTACACCCATGTTTCATGTGCAACTCAGTGAAGAGCTATAGGGAACCAGTGGATTGCTGGTTCTGATGTACTAGCCCAAGTCCTTGTGGGACAAACCTCCAGTGTGCTGGCCTCTGCCACTTGCAATAGATCAGACCCACCAACTATTGCTGTTCTAGTTTAGGGGGGCAGTATTACGCCCTTTCTGAACCTATCATGGCCAGAGTGTTTTATCTACTGGGTTTTTGTATGTAACCCAGTGTATGCTGTTTAATTGGTGGTAGTGGGAGAAGAGCAAGATGGTGGGGAAGGATGGAATACAGATATGTATAGAAGGAAGGTGGCCATCTGTAAGCCAAGGAGAGAGGCCTGGAGCAGCTCCTTCTCTCACAGCCCTCAGAGGAGACCAATCCTGCTGACACCTTGATTGTGGACTACCAAAGGAGTAACTATTTTCTTTCTTCATTTTCATTTTCTATCCATATCTGTGTCCCATCCTTTCCCACCATCTTGCTCTTGATTGAAAGCTATTATTTATGCATGGGGAGGCTCTGGTAAGTTATTTTCAGTGTTTTGATCCTTATGCCTTTCACAGATCTGATTCAAATGCTGCATCTCTTCCTTATTAGTTTTGTAATCTTGGACACATCCCATTATTTAGTTGAGACTTACTTTCAATATCTGCGAATTGAGTGTTCCAGCACCTCCTCAGAATAGTACAAAGCCCTCAAAAATGCCCTTAGCATGCAGAAGCTGTTCAGTAAATGTCAATTGCTTTGAGAATTTCTGTAGTTGTATGCTGCAGTAATTTATACAGAGGTAATCTTTATATCAATATAAGACACTTGTTAAAACACTCTGTCCCTTGCCTATTATTGCTATCTGATACAGCATCTGGTGGTGGTAAACATAAGGTAGCATTAAAAATAAAAATGGACAATTACAGCGAGTTAATTTTAGCAAGTAAGTAGATTACGTGACTTAAACAGCAGCTTTATGGAAATGTGAAAAAATTAAATCAGTTATCTAGATTTTTGAGAAACCTGCAGAGTGTTTTGTACTTTATCTTGAAGGTACCAAAGTAAAGCAAACAAGCATCGCTTCATTTCTTTCCAAGTAAATGATGTGATAAGTATCTAACTATTCCTG
This sequence comes from Neophocaena asiaeorientalis asiaeorientalis, assembly GCF_003031525.2. Taxonomy (NCBI): domain Eukaryota; kingdom Metazoa; phylum Chordata; class Mammalia; order Artiodactyla; family Phocoenidae; genus Neophocaena; species Neophocaena asiaeorientalis. The sequence goes on along the minus strand of NW_020174698.1, from coordinate 7,265,367 downwards.
CTTTACTGAAGCACTTAAAGGGATTTAAGATTTCTTTCCATCAATAACTGATTAGGGAAGTTAATTTTATAGGCATTATAAACAGCATCAATACCCTGCAGCTATAATGTGCCAAGTTAAAATGAGGTCATTAAGGTAGACCCAAACTCGATATGACTGATATCCTTATAAAAAGGGAACATTTGGAGACAGATACTCATACAAGGAGAATGCCATGTGAACATGAAGACAGCCATCTACAGGCCAAGGAGAGAGGGCTAAAACAGATCCTTTTCTCACAGCCTTCAGAAGGAACCAACACTGTCAACACCTTGATTTTGGACTTGTATCCTTTAGAACTGTGAGACAATGAATTTCTGTTTATTAAGACACTTAGTTTATGGTTTTGTTGTGGCAGCCTTATCAAACAAATCAAGTAAAATATCAATTCTTTTTAAAATTTGATATTTTCATTTTGTTTTAATTTATAGCAAACAAAAGGCTAATCTAATATCTAAAGAAGTTATAGAAATTGATAAGAAAGACCAACAGTTCAATAAAGAAATGGGCAACAGATATGAATGAACAGTTCACAGAAAAGGAATACAGATGGCTCTTAGGTATATGAAACAATGTATAACCTGACTCATAATACAACTACACTGAGAAATTGTCATTTATCTTGGAAAGGACAACAAAATGGCAAAATGGATAGCACAGTATTAGTAAGATTTTTAAACGACAAAGGTCTTATAATATTGGTAGTGGAGATACATATTGATGCAATCCAAGAAAACTAATTTAGAAATCTTTACCAAAGTTACAAATGCACATGAGCTTATATATTTCTCCTCTGGGAATTTTTTCCTACTGGTATATATAAACGTGTGAAATGCGAAGTTATTCATTCATAAATGTTTGTGACAAACACAAAAATGTCTGTCACTGAGAGACTGATTAAGTGAATTTTGGTACATACACACAGTCAAACACTATAAAACTCTAAATAAGAAAAGAAGTTCTTTGTCTACGAATATGGAATGATCCAAGGTATATAGTTAAGTAATTAAACCTAGAAGTAGAATAGTGTATATATGACCATCATTTGTGTAAAAAATAGTGGAGAAAAATAATATGCTTGTAATTATAAGGTAACTTAGCTATTTAAAGTCACAGCCAGCATTTGATTTGAGGTGAGTTTGCCTCAGAGGCTATTTACTGCCCCACTCAAGATTGTAAGATTGTCAAAGTTGTAAAATAAGATATTTTAAGTAACAGTCTGTTTTTATTTTGATCTATTATAACCTATTAATTTTCTATTCTAGACTTTGTTGTAAAGGTTATTGCTTTGATGTGATCACTTAAGTGCTTCAATTCTATAAGCTAAAAATGGTTGTCATGCTTAATTAATCACAAGGATTCCAATAGCACTCTTATCTTACCAGGTAGTTTCAGGAAATTCTGTTATTGTCAGCAGGGCATGTTGGGGAAGCATAAAGCTTACATTTATATTACTGAGGTCTTCTCGTCACTTCCAACAGTAGTAGCCGAGTAAAGCAGACACTCTCTCACCTTACTTTTTCTGAAGCTCTCCCTCTATTACCTAGGTCGGAGATTCCAAGTAGTTAAAATTCAACATTTGCCACATGGAAAAAGGAGCTATGTGATAAGATCCCAATCTGAAATGTGATGAATTATTGAACAGGTAGTTTGCTGGGTGATTGAAAATTACCTGTGAAAGAGTGCTTATCTCCTTGAGGCACATCGAAAGCTGACGGAATTGATCCAATTAGACTGACTGTCTCTTCAATGAGTTGTGACCTCTCGATGGTAATAGCTTATTATGATGATAAATGAACCCATCTCTTCAGCTGAAGCCTGAGTACACACTTCAGCAGTTTCCTTGAATCATGAGGCCATTACCTCTCAAGTTCAGATCGACAACAGTGACAGCCACGGGAGCAGAGAGCATGCATGACTAGACACAGATGATTGTTTTACTCAGATGAATATATTTACAGCTATTTCCAAAGAAACCGGACCTCCTTGTGGCTTGTGTGTTCACACCTGAAATATTTACCATGTGACATTTCCTTTATCAGGAAAGCTACATTATTCTAAGATAACTAGGTTTTTTTCCGGTTTTGTTTTTTGTCTTAGTTTTTGTTTGTTGTTTAAATTGCCCAGTCTTGGTCTCCTGATTGAGTAAAATTTCAGAATAACAATATTTTTTTTACATTAATGAAGTCTGTAATATACAAACAACTGTTTTTTTAAAAATTAATTATTTTAATCCTCACAATTTAAATCTCACAATTTATATTTGGTGTGAGTTAGGGAAACTAGTCAGAGACATTATTTGTAGAGAACTTTTGTAAAGCTCTTTGCTTTAAGAATCACACAAGCATAAATTCTTTAGTTTTTGGATTTCTATTTTAAGGAAATGTCAAAAACTCTTTAAGTAGTTACTGAAGGTTGATATCAATTTCCTTATTCTGCTGTAGTGATATCTCTGGTTTGAGAAGAATTAGAGGAGAACAGGTTATTATGTCTATAACAAAATATAGCCTTCTAATTCCTAATAATTATTAGACAGCGGTCAGTTGCCAACCTCCCAAATATATCCTGAAAAAACGTATTCACCAAGCAAAACTAAGTTTATGAAGTTACTGCAGTAAGGGAAAACACCAGCCACCTTGACAAAGTCTTAGTAGCGTCTCAAAAGGAAAGGAAAGATCAGAGGAGGATACTCGTGGGCAGTATCCCAGTAGGGGAAAGGTTGGGTGACTTCAGGGTGCATCTCGTATTGCAGGCAAGTGGGCAGAATTTATGATACCATAGCTTTGGATTTGTCACAAGAGTCTTGAAGTGTTGAAGAGCATGCTATTAGTATATAAGTAAGCTGGTTGAGACAGATCACCGTCCAGGAACCAGGTTTTCTTGGAGCTTGTTGGCAGAATTATTTAGTTAGTTAGTTTTCCATATATTTTTATCTTTTTATAATAAAATGTTTCAAGCATATACAAGGTAGTGAGACTATTATAGTGAACCTACCATCCAACTTCAACAATTATCTACTCATGGACGATCTTATTTCAACATTCACACCTATTCCCCTACACCTCCCTCCCTCCACCACACTGAAGCAAGTCCCAGAGCTCTTATCATAAGTATTTCAGCAATAGGGGTTAGAAATTATGCTTGCTCCCAGCCTTAACATAGGAATAGGGAATTATGTTGACTTTAGTTCTTACAGACAATAGCTGTGGGATCATATAATATAGTTATTTAGTTTTTTTGTGCCACTGCTTCCTCATGTGTAAAGTGGAGATAATACTAATACCCATTTCAGCAGAATTGTTTTGAGGATTTAATACATATACAGCACTTAAGATATTGCTTGATAAATAATAAGCACTCAGTATTAGTGGGCCTATTTTGAGGTCAGACGTTATTCATTGAACTTTTAGAAAAACTGCCCATAAAGAAAGGAAGGAAAGGAAAGGACAGGAGAGGAAAGGAAGGGAGGGAGAAAGGAAAAGAGGCAGGAAGGAAGGAAGGGAAGGAAGGAAGGAAAGAAGGAAGGACGGAAGGAAGGAAGGGAGAGATAGAGCAGAAAAGGAAAAGAAGAATCTGCTTATATATATTTCATTTTTTAGGGTGTTTTGATTTAGAAAGTAACTATCTATTGGGACCTCTCTCTTCTAGTCCAGAGCTATCAAGAGGTAGTTTGGTCTTTGAGTAAATACCCTTTTTTCCAGTTTTCTTCTGAGGCTGGGCTTGACATGATTATCAGCCCCAGTGTCCTTGAAATAAGTCCTTTATAATGAAATGGAACTGGAAATAACCCACAAGCACAAAGCTTGGCAGGCCATTGAAGGTCTCCGAGGCCATTTACTGCCTTAAGCTTATTTTTACTTATCATCACAGGGGAAAAAAATGAATAGGGGCATTGTCTTATATCAAATAATTTTAAATTAAGATGTGATGGTTTTTTATAAAAGTCAGAATACTTTTTGCTTTTCTTTCAAAACACATGTAGAGATAAAATTTGATTATGTTAATATCTAATCTTAATTCTGCTCTTGATGAGAAACTTTTACACAGGAAACAACACAGCAGTTTAATGGATCGCACTGTCTAGCAGATATTTGGAGGATGAAGGATAGAGTAAGTGTTTGGAACAAGAAATAACTTTCTATTGTGCCAAACACATGAACTTTGTGTCTGGTGAAAGATATTTAGGCTAAAGAAAATATAAACTATGCTGGGAATGATCTCTATGACCACTTGATCCTGTAAGACTTAGCAGGGATGGGGTTTGGTTCCATGTCCCTGACTCATGTGGTAAGATAATTTTACTTAAAAGAGACAAGCCAGGTTAAGGGGTTCAGCAAAACCATTTACATCAACCCCTTTTTAAAATCTAGTTAGAGCTACGTCAGTCTCTCAAGTGTGGTTTTCAGGTCCACATCAGAGTCACTGGGTGTCTTTATTGAAAGTGGACATTACTGACCCCTATCTTAGATTCACTCAGTCAGGAGATCTGGGGGAAATGTGGGAAATCTATATTTTTAAACAACCTCCCCAAGTGATTCTTTACGCATAAAATTTTGAGAGCCACTCTTTTATGATTACTTTAAAAAATTACTGCTGATGAATTAAGTATCTGTAGATGATTCCAGAGAGTGAAACTTCCCAAAGCTTAAAAAAAAAAAAAAATCCTGCCGCATGCTTTACTCTGAATTCAGAGGTTGGCTTTTTTTACCCAATAGTAATAGTTTAGCCTGTGCAATGGAACCCTATTATAATATTTTCTTAGCTACAACAAAATGTGTAAATCCAAATCTATATATCCATCTCATTACAAATAGAAACACCCACACACAATACGCACAAACATACATACTCACATGGGAAGAAAATGACTCTTAGAAATAAGCTGTGTTCTTTTTTAACAGGAAGTCTAAGATGCCCTGCCATTGATACCCGGAATGAGGAAGCTTGGCAAGATCAGAATATGACTTGGGGATTAGGGACAGTTTCAGGTTCTAGAAGAGGTTCCAACTCTTCCTGAATGTGTTAACAGTCTTGCTACTTGAGCTCTGTTGCTCACTAGCTAAGTATAAACACAAGCAAGACCCTTAACTTCCTTGTGTTTGAATTTTTTATTGGTGAAGTTAGGGAGAGGTTATAACTTTAGCAACAGATCCTGTTTTGCAAACAAAATCTTAATTAGAACACACAAAAACAAGAAAAATCATTCAAGTGGGTGACAGGGCTGGTGTTGGTTACCAGGGGAGACAGGAACGGTGCTGGTTACAATGACTGGCAGGGCCGGTCCTGGTTGTACTGGGTGACAAGGCCAGGAGCTCTGTCTGTTTTATTCCATAGCCTCATCTGTGGTTTTCCCAAAAGAAAACTAGGTTTTGGAGAAACATGGTATGAAAACAAGCAGACCCAATGAATTAGAAAGTCTCTTGCAGATTTAAAATGTTATGATTCTAACACCAAACAGAATAATACAATCAGCTGACTACTAACAATGAAATAATAACTCTACAAAGTATGGTAAAGAGGCTACTTGATACCAATTGAAAAAACAAGTGTTTCTCAGCTGAGCTATTGTCCATATCCAGATGCCTTGATGATACATACACCCAGCCACAGAAAATGTGGGAGGTTTCAGAGCAAAGCAACTAAAATGATTTAAGACACTGAATAGTCAGTGTTGAGCCCACATCATTTCTTACCTAAATTACAGAAAAAGCCATCTAACTTTCTACCTCCAGCCTTCCCATTCTAATACTTTTTTCACATACCTGATGGAGGAAGGTCTTTATAAAACTCAAATTTGATTGCCTCAGTCCACCACACTGTCTTAACGATACAGTGAGGTCTCTGAGACAATTCTGGTCTTGTACTCAGGAAGGAACTCTGTGGTCCAGCCATTCAAATGCCCATATGTATTCCATGCTCTCTCATACTTTCCTATCTCACATTTTCCTTTTGTCTGAGATTCTCTTGTACCATTTTCCTGAGCGACTAACTTGTATTCATCCTTCAGAATGCAGTTCAAGCATTGATTTCTATAGGAAAATTTTCTGACCCATCTCCCAGGACAGACTGAGTTAGGCCTTCCTTTGTGCTCTTTCCCTGAGACTTCCCACCACCCAGCATACAGAAATATTCCTCCCTAAACTGTGAGTTCCTGGATGCAACTGGTTTCTGTTCACCTTTGTACTTCTGGGACTTAGGAGATTGCTTAGTGTTGTTTAGGAGCTTAATAATCCCCTGTAGAGTGAATAAATAGATGCTCTATGTGAATAGTTACTATTTCTGTTTCCATAGAAGATGAACAAGAGGAAATATAGGTAAAATTCTCCTAAATAAAAATGTTTTGAAGCTGTAGAAAAAGAACTTGGTTGGGATTTCTTCAGAAGTGCCTGTCTGGATTTTCTGAATACTCTAAAACATAATTCTGGGATCATTTAAGGCCACATCCATTCAGAGCCAGGCAGATGACCTGAATAGTCTGCCAAATTCTTTTCCAGCCCTCAAATTGTATGAGCCTGAGAAGCATTGTTTGAGTAAAAGTCTTGTTCTCTGTGAATCAGGAGGGAGTTATACTGTTTTGAATATTTACACAGAAACAAAGAATTTCAGAACTGGAAATCATTTGAGCCATATTCTATTAAATGGTTTTCACACTGTGTCTGTGTGGTCTTCCTGTGCTGGGACAGGAGGCATGGAGCAGACAGGGAGCCCCTTTCCTTCTTAGACCAGGTGTATTTATCTATTTTGCACGTTGAGAGTACATGGAATGGAAGCTGAGGCTGTGAGAGATGAAGTCACTTGAACAAAGATACACAGCTTCTCCAGAGACCAGGCTGACGTTAGTTATGACCCCCTGACTTCCGTGCAGATCTCTTTCCATTTTCCTATGCAACACATGAAAAAGGGCAGGTTATTTACATAATGGTCAAGGTAAGTTAAAATTGTGACATTTGTTTTGAAACATCAGTTTTGAGTTTATGCCATCAAATTAAAGAAGTTTGTTAACTAAGTTTAATTTGCTTTCACGTAGGAAGCAGCTGTCTTTCAAGATAATAAAATAAACAGATACAATAATATTTGGTCAGCTGTGGCTTTTAATTTAAATGTTTGACTTAGTGCTGTTTAGTCTGCTGATTTCCAAAATATTCTCGTGGAGAGAGGTGTACACATTTTAAAGCATTTTTAATGTTTATTATGATGTCCTAGGTCTGGCTGTCTTTCTATGTCTCTGCATCCCCTGAATAGACATGACACTGCTTTGGCAGCACCTGTTTGACAGTATACGTGTTACTTTCATAATCTGTATTTTTTAGAAGAAGCGGCAAAGATGCAATCGGCCATTTTCTTCTTTACTGTCTCCATAGTTTTGTCTTTCAGACTGTCATGTAGTTGGAGTCATAAGTATGTAGCCTTTCCTGGTGGGTTTCTTTCAATTAATAAGATACATTTAAGGTTTCTTCATTTCTTTTGGTGAATTGATAGTTCATTGCTTTTCAGCGCTGAGAAATACTCCATTTGGGGGCTATACTACAACTTATTTATCTATTCACTTACTAAAGGACATCTTGGTTGCTTCCACGTTTTGGCAAAAATGAATAAAGCTGCTGCAATCATCCACAGGTAGGTTTTACTGTGGATATAGGATTTTTTGTGGGCTTAAGTTTTCAACCCTTTTAGGTTATTGGAAGAGAATGTTTAGTTTTATATGTAACTGCCAGTGTCTTTCCAATTTAGCTGTATTATTTTGCATTCCCACCAACAATGAAAAGAGGATTCCTGTTGTTCCACATTGTTGCCAGTATTTGGTGTGTCAGGTTATAGGTATTAGGCGTTCTAATTGGTGTGTGGTGGTCTCTCATTGTTTTAATTCTTGATTCTCTAATGATGTATGATGCTGAGCATCATTTCATATGCTTTCTTGCTATCTGTATAAAATCTTTGGTGAATAGTCTGTTCATATTTTTGCCCATTTTTTAAACTGGATTGTTGATATTTTTATTGCTGAGATTTAAACGTTCTTTGTATGTTTTGTAATAAGTTCTCTATCAGATATGTCTTTTGAAAATATTTTCTCCCAAACTGTGACTTGCTTCTCATTCTCTTGACAGTGTCTTTTGCAGAGCAGATCATTTTTAATTTTAATAAAGTCCCACTTATTTATTTTTCTTTCCTAACTATAGTATTGTATTTAAATCTCATTACCAAACCTAAGATCATCTAGATTGTCTCCTGTGTTATCTTCCAGGAGGTAAAATACTGAATAGAACCCCAAGGGATTATCCAAATTAGAGGTTTTTATTCCCAATAGATTCATAAAGGGTTATATACAGTATGCTAGCTGCAAATGTAACCCAATATCAAAGCTTCTGATTTAGACCACTCCCCCATATCCATAAGTCTTTTTTTTTCCTCAGTAAGAAGTAACTAGAAATACCGTTTTGCCACTCCATGCCACAATAATGCATTTCTGGAGAACCCTAGGGTACCCAGCCCATATACATTTCTCAAGGTTGTGTAGTATAATAGCAAAAATGATGGAGTCAAACAGACCTGATTTTGTTTTTTAAACCTAACATTTACTAACTGTGAGATTTTAGAAAAATTCTTTCACTTCATATCCTCCATCACTTTAGTTATAAAATGGAGATTGTGAATGCTACCTCATAGAATTGTCATGATGATTTCATTTAATAATACATAAAACATCTGGTATGTAATAGGAACTGGATTATTATTTATCCCTTTGGTTTCCCTTGATATTCCCATAAGAATAATTTGATTTAATATGCAAAATTATATGATAGATTCCAGTTGACTAACTGAATCTGGAGGAAGAGGCTTATCACTTATTTTTCTCTTTGGTTTTTAAAAAGTATCTAGAGAAGAAACAGGATCAGTGACCATAAACAAATTGCTGCCTACTGATTCAGGATGAACAAGGACAATAATGGCTGTCGATGCCCTACTGTGCAGAGCAAAAATGAGCTCAATATATGACGGAAATCATGAATCAGTAAGCAAATCCTGTTTTACAAGTGATGAGTAACCACAAATCAGCTAGCGAATGGAGTCTCTAGTCGTACAACTACAGTGAACTGCAGCTACATTCTATGGAATAAACACCATTGTAGAGATAGAAACTTCATTGTTTATAATTTTTGAAAACTGTTCTTCTTTGTTTTCATGTCAGTTTGAGGATAGGAGAATATCCTTTAGGGCGATACATGCCTTTCATATATTAGGGCTGCCTTGAGCATATTCTGGCACATTATATAAATATTAAGTAATCCCTATAATTAAAATGATGTTCCTTGACATGAGGATGGAGACACATGGTTATCTGAATAGCCTTGAGGTAGTTTTGCAATAAGTAGACTTTTGCTTCTCTGGAATGTGTAATGAATAATGCTGTGTTACAAGTAGGTATTAATTAATAGTTGAAATGCAAAAGACATTTTCTTCGGATTATATAATAATCTACATTACAGCTACAGGTATTATCATGACAAATGCTAGTTAGTATTGAATCATGGAGGGATATAAGAGATCCATTTTCACTCTTAATGGAAATTATTATTTCATTTTATTAATACACTGAGTATTAACTTAATAAATAATAAAAGAACATTAATATAAAGTGCCATTATTAATATTCCATTTATGATGCATGATTTTTGTCGCAAAATTATAAAATACTTTAAAGTTATTGAGAATACTTTGTATAGATTGTACTTATTAGAAATACAAATTGTACCTAAACATGGGTTAAGGCCTTTGTTTTGAAATTAGATTTTGGAGCAAGAAAATAAGCTGTATAATTATGTTCTTAAAATGTAGATAAATACAAAGAGTGTGTTTTGAATAAAAAAATACATATTTTTAGAATCTTAGTTACTTCCTTTCATATACAAGTCCCAACATCTGGTTTCTATAATCAGTTTATATCTATTAGGTTTGTAATTATGTGAATGCCGTGAATATCAAATCATTTGGTCAGTCTTAGAAATCTTTTTGGCCATTGTCTACTCTACTTGGAGTTGAATTCAGCCTTCCCTTTAAGCTAGAGAAAAGAATGTTAACAGACTACCTTCAGTAAGACTACCATAGTAATATGGAGAACTATACCTTACTTTACCTCAACAGTCTTTCTCCTGTGAACGTTTCCATCGCATTTTCCATGGAGATCATCTCTTACCAAGTTGTGAATAAATTCAAACCTTTCCTCTTTTAAAATAATCTGTTCATATTAAAGCATGAGATGTTTCCTACTTTGAAATAAGATTGTTAAAGAGATCTGGTTTATAGCCTTTTCATAGAGAAAAAAATGAAGACAAGTTTAAACAAATGTCAGAATTTCTGAAAACTCCAGGATGTAAACTATTCTAGACAAAGACAGCTTCATATTTATGGGCTTGGGGCAGTTCAGCCTCTATATATAACTTGAAGAGTTAGTTCTGAAGCTCAGATGCAAAGAGATATTGTCACATTTCAAAAAATGTTTCTAAAAATCCCTTGAGAAAAATTAATTTGGGCCAGTAAACAGTAGTTTGTGTTCCAGAAGACTCTGTGTAAACCTAGTAAAGTGAAGAAGTGTCTTTCTCTCTTTACTTCTTAGAAATGCACAGAGGAGATAATTGTCACTTGTATGCCAACCAGCACAATCCCAATGCCAAAAGCTCTTGGCTTGCATCACCAAAATTCACCAGAATTCATAGTTTGTTTGTTTTTTTTCAAATATTAGAAATATCAAATTTTCTTTGCCATAGGGTTCATGACATATAAAAAGAGAGTATACAGATACATGTATGTATTGTGTTGGCCAAAAAAGTTTGTTTGGGATTTTCGTAAAATGTTATGGAAGACCCGAAAGAACTTTTTGGCCAACCCAGTACACATGCATATATATATGTATTCTCATATATATGTGTATATATACCCTAAAAAGCATTTTTGTTGCTAAAATTGTAAAACCAGTTCTGGCGACCCCTGCTCTAGGTAACTGAGTAGTGCAGTAAATCCAGCCCTAAGAAAAATCTGTGGAATAGATGAAGTCTGTCTTTCATGCACAATTAATGTCTTTCCAACTGTGGCCCCCATTCTCCTGATGGTTATCTAGGATTCTTCTATTCCTCTTAATTATACTATTACTTGGATCTAAGTACTCAAGACAGACACTTAAGAGAATTATCATTGCAAATTACCATTTGATGACTGATGTATATATTCATTTATCAGGAACTTTCTAGTCTCTGAGCAGTGAATACAACAGAAAAAACCCTGCCCTCCTAGAGCTTATTTCTAGTTAGAAAAGAGAAAATTGATTAAGTACATAAAATACAGTATGTTAGGTGGTTATAAATGCTAAGGAGAGGGCTTCCCTGGTGGCACAGTGGTTAAGAATCTGCCTGCTAATGCAGGGGACATGGGTTCGAGCCCTGGTCCAGGAAGATCCCACATGCCGTGGAGCGATGAAGCCCATGAACCACAAATACTGAGCCCACACACCACAACTACTGGAGCCCATGCACCTAGATCCCGTGCTCTGCAACAAGAGAAGCCACCGCCACGAGAAGCCCATGTACTGCAACGAAGAGTAGTCCCCGCTCACCGCAACTAGAGAAAGCCCGCGCACAGCAATGAAGACCCAATGCAGCCAAAAATAAATAAAAATAAAATAATTTTTAAAATGCTAAGGAGAGAAATAGATCAAGGAAGAGGATAGGAAGAGTGATGGTAGGTTGATGATGCTATAATTTTAGATAGAATATTTATTCAAAGAAATCAAAATGATATAGGAGCAAACGATGTGGTTATCTTGGGCAAGAAGGTCTTAAGGCAAGAGGAAAGCAATTGCAAATGCCCTAAAACATGAATATGCCTGGAATGTTAAAAAAATCATTCAGTATGTGGTGAGTGAGAGGGAATGTAGAAGGGGATGGGGTAATGTTGTAGACCTTTAGGTCATTATAATGCCTTTGGATTTTTCTCACAATGAAATAGGAAGCCTTTGAGCACAAAAGTGTAATTATCTGAACTGTTTTAATAGGGTCAATATGATTGTTACATTGAGAATAGAATGAAGAGGACAGGACAAAAATAGGGAGACCAGAGGCTTGTAATCATCGGATCAGTAGATATGATGGCTTGGACCAGAGTGGTAGCAGTGGAGGTAATGAAAAGTGATTTGATTATAGATTATTTTGAAGGTAAAGCCAAAAAGATGTGTTGAGAGTGTGGTTGTGGAACATTTTAGGGAAAGAGGAGAGTTGAGGATGACTTCAAAGTCATCAATCTGAACACCTGAAAGAAGAGAGTTGCCATTTACTTCAGTGAGGAAGACAGGGAAGAGCATATTTTGGGAGGAAGATCAGGAGCTCAGCCTAGCTGGTTCTATTAAGTAAGAAATGCCTTTTAGATATCCAAGGAGAGACGTTAAGATGATAATTGTCATACAGGTCTGAAGTTCAGTGTGTGTGTGTGTGTGTGTGTGTCTGTCTGTGTAGGGAAGGCAGAGCATCTAGACTAAATTTCTAAAAAATGTTTTAATCTTTAATACAGATGTTGGTTAAGTGAGGAGACTAGATATGATAACCACAAACACGAGAAAAGAGAGATAAGAGAAGAAATCTGAGGATTGAGTCCTGGGACACTCCGACGCTTAGACATTAAGAAAGTGAGGAGAAACCAGAAAGGAGACTAAGAAGGAATAGCCAGAAAGATAGAAGGAAAATCAGGAGAGGAGGGTATTGAAAGCCAATTGAGTTAATCAAGAGTGTACAACTCTGTCAAATACTACTGATGGATCAAATGAGGTACAGAATGAGGTGTTACTGGTGACCTTGGAAAGTGCACTTTCAGTAGAGTGATGGGTATAAAAATTTGACTGGAGTTGATTTATGAGAGAATGAGGAGAAAGGAATTGGAGACAGCAATGATAGACCTCTCTTTCTAGGAAAAAAATACAGACATATGCTTGGACATGAATTGAAGTGGTGGGAAGGGTTGAAGTTTTCTTCTATTGGCTTTTATGTTCTTAGAAAAATAGAAAATGGTTGAGCATGAGGATATGGGAGGAGGATTTTGGAATTTGAAGAAGAAAGGAGAAAATATGAAATAGCAAGCAAGAACATAGGAGGAAAAATGGACCAGGAAGTACTAAGGAGTCACATAAGTTTAGTGATCATGAATTTGATGTGAGGTCAGTCAACAAGGTGTTATGTGTTTCTTCAAATACATCCAGCTCAACAGTTGCAGATACAAAGAAGGTAGAGAGTTGGATTTAACTAGGGTGTGTTTAGCCAAGGGAGTACAATGAAACTAGAGAAGGGCAAGGGAATTGAGATTTATGGAAGGGAAAGATTAACATTTTTGACCACAGAGTTCAAGATGGTGATGGTAAAGTCTCAGATCATAACATTTTCTCATTTTCCCCTCCTTCAAAATGCTATTAGGGGCTTCCCTGGTGGCATAGTGGTTAAGAATCCACCTGCCAATGCAGGGGACATGGGTTCGAGCCCTGGTCTGGGAAGATCCCACATGCCGCGAAACAACTAAGCCTGTGTGCCACAACTACTGAGCCCGTACTCTAGAGCCTGAGAGCCACAATTACTGAGCCCGTGCGCCTAGAGCCCGTGCTCTGCAACAAGAGAAGCCACCGCAGTGAGAAGCATGCGCACTGCCACGAAGAGTAGACCCCGCTCGCCGCAACTAGAGAAAGCCCGCGCTCAGCAACGAAGACCCAACACAGCAAAAAATAAATAATTTAAAAAAAAGAATTTAAAATGGTATTGGTATTTTAGGTAAAATAAGTCTTTGTTTTATGGGACTATGCAAGGCATTATAAAATATTTAGTATCCTTGATCCCCCCGACACTAAATATCAGTAAAATTCACCAAAATTAAGGGAACAGTAAGTAATCATGAACAGTATTTTAACCTCAGTGCCTTTTCTTCTTTTTTGAAATGGGCCTTTTTCTACATGCCCCCCAAAACAAAGCTAGTTTATATAATATTAAAATACTTATGCAAAGACAAAAAACAAGCCAATCATCTATTTGTTATATCAGTACAAAATATGGCAACAAGGAAAATACAGGTTAATGTCTTGAAATAACACTTTGCTATGCACACAAGAATGTTTACCAAGTATTTAACCAGTTATCATATTTCATAATTATATTAGTAATAGCAATAACTGAAATGTATTGAGGAATTTTGTGTATGTCTGAAATACTTTGTGTTCACATGTGTACATGACACAGTGCCAAGTGTTTTACCTACATTACCGGATTTGACCTTCACAGTGCTCTGAAGTATCTATTATCATTATTCTTATTATATAGCAAACAGTTTAAAAATGTGCTTATTACTTGGGGAACGGAGGAATGTTTTGCAATATTATGTATGGTTGTTCACTTTTCATTCGTATGTGTTGACACTGAATAGTTTCGGGCTGCTAAGGCAGCACTGTAGAGTACACCCGTTTTTCTAGGCATAAACACACTTTATTCTTTGTCCTTTAGTTCCTCAAACTGCCCATGCACTTCCTTCCTCTTTCTTTTTACACTGATGATTAAAATGGAGAGCTTAAATTTTTTTTAAACAAAAAGAAGCCAATGGAACATATGCCCTCCAAAATATTGTTTAGAGCATCTTAAGCATAAAATGATTCAGCTGCTTAAAGAAAATGTTCAGCTTCTGGAGTGGCATGTCATTAGATATTAGTGACATTTACTTGTAAATGAATACATGTCCTCTGCCTCAATGTAGTCACCATCGCTATATCAACACAATGTATATAGACTTCCAAACACATTGCAGAAAACTGGTATAGAAATAATAGTGGTCACTAAGGCGCCCTTGATTGAAACTGCATTATACAAATGTTCTTTCTTTTTAGCTCAATATCCTGAAAAATATAGCTGTCTATTTAAAGAAGACATTTTCATGTTTGTCAGAATATTGTCATCACACAGTTTATGTACAATATGGTCCTAATTTGTGTCTATGTGCTAGGCTTAGAAAAGTCACTTTAAGTTTTACTTAATTTATTTTGGAGTTTAACTCTTACTTTTGACATGATTTATATTCTAAGGAGATCTCAGCTTCTTCCTGCTTGAAACTCAGCAAAATGTCATTAGATACATAGGGAAAGTATATGGTCTTATTATAGCTGTGTCTGCTAGGGCTGCAGTCCTGTTGTTAGAAACCTGTCAGAATTTTCAATGTAAGCCTTCCTTTTCTGGGTGTTATGATTTAATCTGTTAACTCCTATTGCTCCATGGAAATTGTGCAGCCATTCTGTATCTTAGAGCAAAATCTATAATTGCAAGTCCCTTTTTCTTTCTCCATATTTCCCCTCCCCCACGTTTTATTTTTACTATTTCAATATCACAGCTCTTGATTCCAAATTGGAATTCTGGATCTGTTTACAGAGCTGGTGACTAGTGACCCCTCAAGAATTTCTTTATATTGACTGATATATGTGGTAGGTTAAATAATGCCCCCTCCAAATATGTCCGCGTCCTAATCCCCAGAACCTATAAAATTTTCTTTACATGACAAAAAGTTCTTTGCAAATGTGCTTAAGTTTAAGGACCTTGAGATGGGGAAATTATCCTGGATTATCTAGGTGGACTCAATCTAATCACACGAGGCCTTAAAGTTAGAAGCAGAAGGCAGAAGAGAAGGTCAGAGTGATGTGACAATGGAGGAAGAGGAAGGAGAGATTCTAAGCATGAAAGAGATTCTGTCCATTATTGCTGGCTTTGAAGATGGATGGGCCCATGAGCCAAGGAATGTGGATGACCTCTAGAAGCTGAGAATGGGCATTGGCTGACAGCCAGTAAGGAAATGGGAACCTTAGTTCTATAACCACAGAACTGAATTCTGCCAGTACTCTGATGAGCAAGCACATGGATTCTCCCCTAGAACCTCCAGAAATGAATGCAGTCCTGCTGACACCATGATTTAGCCATTTTAGCCCAGTGAGACCCGTTTTGGAATTCTCACCTACAGAACTGTGACATAATAATTTTGTGTTGCTTCCAGCTGCTAAGTTTGTTCTGACAGCAATTGGAAACTAATATAATATATATGGATGCTTGTATCTTTGGTCAGAAGGAGGTGAGAGTTATTTTGTGCAAAAGACCAGGAGGAAATAATGGGATGAAAAAAATCAGTAGGGAAGATGTCATAGTTTTTGTCCCTTTTTCTCCTCTCACCTTCCTGGAGGGCTGTGAGAAACTGGTATTTGAATCCTCATTACAATAGAGAAAAAGGTGGAGGACTGAAAATGAGTAAGATATTTTTGTGAAAATTTTGTGAGACAAACTGTGAAACACAGCAGAGGAAAAGCCCATTTTCCCTACATCTAACCAAGAGCAGATTTGATATCCTGAGAGTTAAGAGCAGCTTTGCATGAATCTGGGTTCCTGCTATAGGCACCAGCAGCCACCTAATGAAGAGGTGTCTTGATGAGAGACTAAAACAGATATCCTTTGGAAATGAAAGGGGTCTAAGACTATCTTTATTGGACACCAATGTCAGTGAGACCTCATTTCTACCCATACGTTTGTGAGGTCTGGGAATATGGGCATCATGTAAAACAGACTATATTTATCATTAAAAAAACCTGAAGTAATTAATGTCCACATATTCAGCCATTATAAATGATGTATAATGCCACATATTTAGGTTAAAACCCCAAAAGTGAATCATTTATCATAATAATTCTACCAATCCAGCTGTTTGTTATTATGTAGAAGCTCCTCAGAGCTCACCTATTGCTGACTTCTGTGTTTTTCACTTATATCACAGAGTCAGGATGTTCAAAGTATAACAAAAATGGGAGCTAAATTGAAGAAAGAATGTAATAATGGTATTTCTGCTCCATACACATGTTGTACTGGAGCTATTTTTTTAATTAATTAATTTATTTATGGCCGCATTGGGTCTTTGTTGCTGTGCATGGGCTTTCTCTAGTTGCAGCAAGCGGGGGCTACTCTTCATTGCGGTGCGTGGGCTTCTCAATGAGATGGCTTCTTTTGTGGAGCACGGGCTCAAGGCACACAGGCTTCAGTAGTTGCAGTACGTGGGCTCAGTAGTTGCGGCACACAGGCTCAGTAGTTGTGTCTTGTGGGCTCTAGAGTGCAGGCTCAGTAGTTGTGGCACATGGGCTTAGTTGCACTGCGGCATGTGGGATCTTCCTGGACCAGGGATTGAACCCGTGTCCCCTGCATTGGCAGGCAGATTCTTAACCCCTGCACTGCCAGGGAAGTTGGAGCTATTTTTGTGATTAAGAAATCAATTAACATGAATTTAGTTTAAATTAAATGAGTAAATTTTATTGAAGCAAAATAATGTTTACTTGGGAGGGTACACTTATGAACAGTTGAAAAATCAAAACTGCATTATTAAAATTAAGCCATATTGATGTGAATAAATCGGTTAATATGCTCATTATTAATTCTGTTTATACTTTCATGCAATTTAGAAAATCAGTTACATGGAATGTGTGTTTAAGTATTCAAGTGTTAAACAACCTAGGCAAATACTAGGAGGCATAAAACTGATCATTGACTCTGGGTCTTTATGAAACTATATGAAAAAAAGAGAAATTTGTCTATGGACTCAAGTGAGTTCATCTCATTAACCTACTACAAATTGTGGCCTGTGTGCTTAAGTGAACGAAATGCAGTACATTAAGTTAATCTTATCTTATTCTAGTTTATTTTAGACAAAATGTATGATTCAAAAGCTGGAAGTAAAATTTCAAACACATTTCTGAAATATTAAAACGATAATTTCATAATTCCAGCCTTTACATGAGCGTATTGACTCATCTGAGCATGTTTTATACTCAGAATTGAATGCTCACATTGGCATGATTGACAAGCAAGAAAATTCCAGGGACTGGGAAGCTTAGAACCAATTGAACTGGAAGAAAACAAACATTATTTATTTCAGTGTATAGTTTGTGGACCAAAAAAAAGGGTTCTTCTTAATTATTATGCTCCTAGAGTATCCACACTTTGGGTTTGTTTTGTTTCGTTCTTATCAAGCCATGGTGAGGAACCTATGAGCTTTAACAGGATGACTCAAAGACCCCTGGTGCTCTTGCTTTCTCCCCTCACATGCTGTGCATAATCAGTACTCCTCCAAAAGAGCAAACTTTGCTTCACCCCACCTTTTTCATCCATTGACACAGCTGCCAGGCTTTTCTGTCTTTCTAACTTGACATTAAAAAAGATTCACATTTTGTAAATTGAACCAAAATAGAAATACCTGGTTCTTTTTGCTATATCCTTAGATTTATACATACTTTTGCATAAGGCCAAGCTTAATACCAAGCCATATGTAAAAATATGCTTATTGAATTACCTGATAATAACTAAAATTATAACAATTTTATTTGGTCCAGAAAAATGATCAAATTTTCTTGAATGTCAGATGTATAAAATAAGACAGAAAAAGTTAATAAAGGGATGAATGTGCTTGCCTGATCATTATGATACACATTAACATTTCAGTTCTCATTAGCTAAATATAATGTAACTCTAAAAATGTCTATTAAGGCATTAATTTGTTATAAATTTATTATGCAAATTACCTTGCATAAAAAATACTTTGCCTGGATGTTCTTTTCCCTCTCATTTTTGAACTTCTTAGTGCATCCAAAGTATATTGTCAGATTTGATAACATTTTTAGAAATAGTGAAATTTATTGTTTATGTTTAATTATTTGATTCTTAATTTAAAATTTTAAATAAATAAATTATATGGTTAGTATATTTTCTTAGAATTACTTGCTAGTTAGAAATGCTCCAAATGTTGTCTTATAGATATGAAACTATACATATCATTAGTTTACCCCAGGCTTTCTTTGTTAGAATAAAAACTATGCCAGTATATCATGAATTTCTTCTTATGTTTGAAGAATACTCACTGCATATGCCTTGACACTATTTTATTGATATGCAAGCAAACAGTTGTAGCAGTGATAGACTTTAATACATGACTCAATCTTTGAAAGGTAAGGAGAGAGGATGTAAACATTGATAAATCTTACTGAAGATTAAAAAATAAATAATAGCACTTTGTTAATTTTATATTCATAAATAGGGCCTATACTGATGGAATATTTTAAAAATCAGTCTCATGACAGACTACACAGGCATACTCATGTACACACACACTTTTCAGGAATTCTAAAACCAGAAAATGTTTAGTTTTCAGTCTCTGATCATGGTGTGGTCAAATATAAATTAAAAGTAATAAATGAATTAAAATCTTGAAACATGCTGTAAAATAACTATCCTGCAAAAAGAAATTTAAATTACAATTATATATAAACTAGAAAACAGTGTATGATAAAGCAAAAACTCAGATGATGCAAAAGCAGTATTCAGGGTAAATCTAAAGTCCTAAATGCTTTCATTATAAAATAAAAAGAGGAGAAAGAGGAAAATAAGGACAAAAAAATCAAACAGCAGCTCGCTCTCTCCCCACACTCTCTGGAGAACAATTATTTTATTCTGTTCAACTCTATATGTTTGAAATCTATTAATTTTTAAAATATAGATTATATATTCAATACATGTTTAGTGAATGAAATTTAAAAAAGAAATTTAACCAAAAAAAAGTGCTGTTCTATGCTCATAAAAATAATATGCAAAAGGATGGCAGAATTATAGCTCTAAAGAAAGGTCATTTAAGAAAAGCTAAGCTATAGAACAATATACCTTTTTTTTTTTTTTTTTTTTTTTTTTTTGCGCGGTACGCGGGCCTCTCACTGTTGTGGCCTCTCCCGTTGCGGAGCACAGGCTCCGGACGCGCAGCCTCAGCGGCCATGGCTCACGGGCCCAGCCGCTCCGCGGCATGTGGGAACTTCCCGGACTGGGGCTCGAACCTGTGTCCCCTGCATCAGCAGGCGGACTCTCAACCACTGCGCCACCAGGGAAGCCCTAGAACAGTATGCCTTTTGACTGGCAATAGCTAAACGTATCAAACTAGCCAGCGTGCTTAACCCATATGGGAGAAAACTAAGATCTAAGAGTTTTCCAGTTATCTATTGCTGAGTGACAAACCACCTCAAAATTAGTAGTGTGAAACAGCTATTTTAATATGTTCACAAATTTTGCAGGTAAGGAATTTGAACAGAGTATTGCAGGGATGGCTACTCTTTGCTCAGTTATATCTTGGGGCTCAGGCAGGCAGACTTGAATGGTTGTGAGTGAATTGAACCATTGGAAGCTTTTTCACATACATGGCTATTGCCTGGAATGCAATAGCTCAAAGGCTGAACTCACCTGAGACAGACCAGGCATCCCACACATGACCAATAGATGTAGTTTGGGCTTCCTCAAAGCATGGTGGCCTTAGGGTAGTAGGAACCTTCATGACAGCGCAGAGTTCCAATAGAATATGTACCCAGAAAATAAGGCAAAACTTAATGATGATTTATGACCTTACCTCAAATTTCACACGATATTCCATTGGTCAAAGCCATCACAAACCCATTCAGATTCAAGAGAGAGGACAGATACCCCCTTTGACTCTCACTGGGATGGGTGTCAAAGAATTTGTGACAGTATTTTAAAACAATTATAACAAAATAGGACAGAAAACATGTTGTCCTAAGCAAATAGTATCTATGAACACATGTAGAGACGCAGAACTGAAACCACGTCCCAGAATCTCTGCCATTATTTACACTTTGGCTTTGGGCAGATCACATATCTTCTTTGGTCTGATGTTTTCCTTATGATAAGACAAGTGTTTGGAGGCTAAAAGGCATAAATAAAAAGTCCTTTTATAGGTGGGGAAATAAATGAAGTCAGTTGATTTGCCATCAACTTCTTCATACATGATTACTTTCAGAAATACTGCTGTAGACTCTAAAACGATGGGAGGTTCTTCATGTTATCACACTTCTGCTTATTTATCATTGAATAAATGAGTGCTAAAATCAGACAGTGATGCATATAGGTTTTCTTTATTACCTACTTATAGTGAATTTCTAAGAAATATCTAATATTTTAAAATTAAATCTATCAGTTCCAAGAATTATATGAGTGGCCTAACTGATTTGATTTAGGAGAGAGATAAAGGTCCATATTTTTATGTCTCAGCACTTAGGGGATGGGTTAATTCAAAGACGTGTTTTCCTTCTTCTCCCTCAGTGGGAAGGGAAGTTGCTATTAAATGGACCAGAAAGCTGATGAAGTTTTGCTGTTGCCATTTACAAAGTATATGAGGTACTACACGTTTAATTGGAAATGTTTTATATTAGTCATTAGTAGCTGGAGCTAACCTTCTGTTTTAACTGATCATACAAGTCCCATGCTTTTCCATGTACCAAAATATAAATGGTAGCTCAACGAGAAAAACTGATGAGGAGACTAAAAATTAATGAGACATAAAAGCTTTTGACTCTGACCTTGAGATGCAATGTGGTATTTATGATGTTAAATCACTTGCCTTCTTTTAAATAGAGAAACAGCTGGTCTGTGTGGGAGGGTTGTTCAGTTATGACTGAGAAGAAAGAGAAATAACAGAGATGTCGAAAGCTTTAGAAATAGTATATAAAATAAAGTATGTACTACGAAATTCAGTGCAATATGCTAAAGTTCAAAGACTGCATAAATGTTCCACCCCCGCAAAAAAGTATACAGCTGCTATGCTGATGTAAAAGTGCATGAAGAAAATAAGTGTCCAAAGCTGCATAAATATTTGCACCCCTGTGAGAGTGTGAGAAAGTGTGTGTTTCATGTTGTGATTGATGGGGCTGCTTTTACGTGCCTTTTGAACTCTTAGCAGAATGGAGTGTCCTAAGGGTCTGTCTGCCTTTGTATGGCAGAAACTCTGTTTTCTTAGAAAATAGTAAGGAACACTATTTATACTACCTTTGTTATAAAAGCGTACCTACAGTTTATGGGAATTGGGGGACTTAGTAGAAAAATCACAAATTTTCTCCTATATCTTACAAGAAATACTAAGCTTTATCTTAACATTTTGGCTATTGTTTTTCCCTGACTTCTGGGTTTTTGGTTTTTGTTTTTGTTTTGAGTTAAGGAGTCCAGAGTCTGACGTACTTTTAATATATGAGTGATGAAATTTGTAGATTCAGGTAGGGATATTTTAGTGTAATGATTTATCTACTTAAAATGAAAAGAGGGCTTCCCTAGTGGCACAGTGGTTGAGAGTCCGTCTGCCAATGCAGGGGACATGGGTTCATGCCCCGGTCCGGGAAGATCCCACGTGCCACGGAGCGGCTGGGCCCGTGAGCCATGGCCGCTGAGCCTGCGCGTCCGGAGCCAGTGCTCCGCAATGGGAAAAAAAAAAAGAAAAGAAAAGAAATGAGGGCAAGGCATATCTAAAATACTGTGTAATATATTTACTTGAGTGCAATCATTTCTGCATATTAGAGTTTCCTTATTGAAGCAAGAAGTCTGATGTATCAGATTTCTATTGTCATTTAGTCAGAGAATTTTAGAACTAAAGGTGTCAAATAATAAAAATGTACATATATGTAGTCTCCAAAATATACTAATGTTACTTCTTAGAAATCTCAAAATAATACAGTAAAATAGCAGGAAAATCATTGAAACTTGCACAGTAAAGGTGATGATTTTAAAGCTCTTTTCAGATAAATATGTCATATAAGTATGACAGAAGTCATACTTCTGTGAAATACTCATGAACTGAGACATCATGTCAGCTCTTTTTACTTCCATATTCAGAGTCTGGTTTTGGTTTTGTTCTTCAGAAACAAATAGTTTTAAAATTACACATCTGGTTTGAGCAGGGCTAGCTAACACTCAAGTCTCCTGACTCTCTTTTCTTTGTATTTTCTCAGTATCACTATTCCAGAAACCCCTCTAAATATATGTGCAAAGCATTCTTTATAAAATGCGCTTTCTCCCTGGTTACCAGGGCCATTTTGCAGGTGCTTAAATCACAAATATTTGACCTTACTCAGATATCCCAGCTAGTGATGCTGATTCTATTAGTTATTTCATCTGATAAATTAAGAATAAATAATATGAAAATAGTAACTGCCATGTATTTTGGGGTTGACTCTTATTTTCCCTATTTCTACATTACTTTTTATGTATATGTATATATATATATAATATTGCATATATATAATTTTTCTCATTTTATGTAAATGGTAGTATGACATACATATTATAAAAGCACATTATAGTTTTTATTTAATGTGATGAAGATAATTCCATATTAAGGGATAAATATTTTTCTCCTCCATGTATAGAAATATATATATATATATACACTTATATATATAACTTTTGGTTAATTTTATTTTGTTGAATACATGCACCCAAATTCTTTCAGCGGTCATAAAAGAGGTTAAACTTGACTCTAGTGCTAGGTCATGAGGTTCAAGTCCTGGTTTCACCACGTACCAACTTTATAACCTTGAGCAAGTTATATAATCACTCAATGCTTCAGTTTTCTCATCTTTAAAATAAATGTAACAATGATAACAATATGCCTATCTCATAAGGCTGTATGAATATTATTTTGAGGGTTAAAGGAGTTAATATATGTACAGCCACATTGCAGAATATTTGCCATCACCATTATTATCATTATTAATATGTCCAATAATCACTGTTGATGGACATGGGTCTATTTTCAATGCTTTTCTAGTACAAACATTGTTGCAATGAATAATCACGTGCTTAGCTATATCTTACATGTGCAAGTATAACTGTTGGATAAATTTCCAGAAGTAAAATTGCCATATGAAAGTGTATATGCATTTGTACTTTAGATATTACCAAATCGATCCCATAGATTTTTTTTTTTTTTTTTTTTTTTTTGCGGTACGCAGGCCTCTCACTGTTGTGGCCTCTCCCGCTGCGGAGCACAGGCTCCGGACGCGCAGGCCCAGCGGCCATGGCTCACGGGCCCAGCCGATCTGCGGCGTGTGGGATCTTCCCAGACCGGGGCACAAACCCGTGTCCCCTGCATCAGCAGGCGGACTCTCAACCACTGCGCAACCAGTGAAGCCCCGATCCCATAGATTTTATACATACACCACCAATGCATGAAAGTGTTTGTTTCCCTAAGTCCTTCACCAATAAAGTATGTTATCAAACTTTTGGATCTTTACCAATTCAATGAGTGAGCAATGGTATTTTAGAGAAGTTTTACTTTTTCTTCTCATTATTAATGAAGGTAATATATTTTCATGTTTAAGAAACAGCAGTATTTTATTTTCTACATGAACACTTAGACTCAAATTAACAAACTTATTTTAAGCTTGCTCAGTTCCCAGAATAATTATAAGAGAAAATGCGGCTATGTTTGAATAAATGCAATATGCCTCGTGTAGAACATGAAGAATAGGTTTTACATAGTTTTTCTCATGAATTATTTTATAAAGACCCTTCAAGGTAGGTATTTTCATTCTCTTTTAGACATAACACTATGTATACTATAGAATTAAATTAATTTGTCCAAAGTCACACAGTAAATGTAATGGAGAGTGAGTCAGTCCTATTCTGGAGCACAGGATCTTTGCATTATACATACCATGCACACTGAGTGTGTGTGTGTGTGTGTGTGTGTGTGTGTGTGTGTGTGTGTGTGTGTGTGTGTGTGAGAGAGAGACAGAGAGAGAGAGAGAGAAGGAGGGAGAGATACAGAGTCTTGAATTTAAAAAGGTAAATCAAGGCTGCATCTCGATATCACTAAAGTAAAAGTGTGACCTTGAACAATTTAACCTTTTGGAACCTTAACTTCCCCCTGTATATGATATGATATAATAATAATAATACTTATGAGATTTTTCAAGAGTAAATAAAATGATGCCAAAAGTGCTATTGAAATTCTAAAGTTTTATATAAATGTTTGCTTGATTATATAAGGCTCAGTAATTGGGTCCCTTAATTTGAGACCTACTGTAATTTTATATTATGCATATATTGCTTAAAAATGTGACAAATGTTTGTTTTCAAGCTTAAAAATACCCAGATCATACTGATTTGTTGCAATGATGTGGTAATCAGAGAATCTTGCTCTGGATGGTTACAAACTTTTGGAGATTGTTTTACATAATAGCAACAAGAACAATGATAGCAGCTAACCTTTATTCAACACTTGTAAAGTGTCAAACACTATTCTAGATTATTCAATTGAATTCTCACAACAACCCTATAAAGCATTTACTGTTGTATCATATCCACGTTTCGGATGAAGATTTGAGACAAAGAGAGATTAAGTAATTTGCTCTAGTAATAAGTGGCAGGCAGAGCTGACTATTTCTTCCCCAGAAATCTAGCTCCAGAACATGTTCTTTTTCCCACTATGCCATTCTGTCTTTGTGTATACAAGTAGTTTTCTCTTAATAAAATGTGTTGCTCTTTCCTATAAATTTTTTATCTCTAAAATCACAGAGCAGAAAGCAGATGTATATAAAACTAATGCTATCCTGGGGCTCTACAATAGAAATTGCAGAGGGTTACCCTGATATTTACTCACCAACTATAATAAAGTAGCTGTAAAACTTAGCATGGTGGAATTTCAAGTTGCCCAGTGATTTCAGATCTAGTCCAACCTTTCAGCTGATATAGGCATTCCTCCTCCATCATTCTGGACAGATGAAGCTCTATTCATATATCTTCAGGGATATGGATACCCTACAAGGTAGTTCATTCAATTTTCAACAGTTCTAGATATTAGAAGTTAATTTTTCCACATGACCAAACAATACTCCTTCTCCCCACTTCCTTATATAGGCTCAATTTCTGTGCTACAAACAGAGCACGTTTTTTTTCCTATTGTACAAGCTAGAGCCTCAGACATTCGAGAAAACAATCATGTTTTCCCTAAGTTTTTTCTTTTTTAAGATTAAAGATTCCTATTACCTTTCTAAACCTTTTGCTCAGCTTTTAGAGCCATCAACATCCTGGTCATTCCTCTTTGAATGAACTCTAATTTGTCAACTACTCTCTTAAACGGTGATATCAAGGATATGCTCTTACTAGCTGTGATTGCAGTTGGATTATTGCTTCCTTTAATCTGTGTACTAGGTCTCTTCTTAATACAGAGAGCACATTATTTGCCAGTGTATCAGAACGTATTGAAAATGTGCATATGACTTATAAAATATGTATTAGGGAGTGCTGGAAATTGCACTATTATCCTAGCATATAGAAGCTGGTGAAAAGTAATGGCGTATAGTTGCTTCATGTGTGTAAATGTCTAAATGACTTAAATATTGATTTTTTTCCCTTCAACTTCAGATCAAACTTCCCAGTGCTAAAGCTTCCTTATTTTAAAACAAATGCATTTATAGTTTGCCAGTCAGCAGTACAGTAAGTTCCTGTGGTAAGCTCGAATCACCAAAAAGCTCAAATAGATATGTCTAGTTTGGTTTGTTTTTAGGACTGATAAAGATAATAATAGAGAGACCAATAAAGACCTACTTTAATAACAACTGCAAGTTATCTCACGGAGTCGTACAAATTTTCCGAGTTTTTTTAATGCTTTCTCCATCTATTCAATATCATATATTGAAATGATATATGGTGTTGAATTTGATTAAAATTCAGCAAATATTTATGTACCATCTACTATCTGTGAGATACTTATGCAGAGTACCAGAGGGAAACATTAAAACATGAATAAGATCTGAATCCTGCCATCACTGTGACTCTTCCAGAAAACCTAAGATTTTAAAGTGCATTTAGAATTATGAAATAAATATTATTATGATTAGATTTTTTGTGTGAAGTGTGTACATATTTAATTTTGAAAATATTAAAACAGTATAACTTACAATATTTTTTACTTATATGCTAGGTGCTGGGTGAGAAATTTACCTTGTATTTTCTCATTTCATACTCAGAACAAAATTCTGAGGTAGGTGTAATCCAGCTCATTTTAGTGAAAATCAGCTGAGACTCTGAAGGCATAAATAACTTTCCCAAGGGCCATACAGCAATTTAGAGGCAGAACCAGGATCTGAAATTAGGTCCGGAAAATCTCCAGGAATGGGTTTGATTTTTGGTGTGATTTATATCTGACCCCTATATTAATAGACATCAGATAACTAACACAGCCCTTTATCTGTTCATTCTGGAAGAAGATACTTAAATGTATTTTATTAGCCTGTTGATTCTCCTCTAGTTTCCATCGCACATTTGGGAATGTTTTCTTCTAAAATTCATAATCAGCTTCTACTGCTGTTAATAAAGAATCACCTGCAGAGTTCACAAATGAGGAAAGAAGGAAAAGAGAATAGTGGTAGATCAGTTTAGCGTCAAATCAGAATAGTATTCCAGGATGTGTTCTGGCTTCTGCTTTTGAGGGAGATAAGTTGACTGCTATTTCAAAATAACCTCTATTTAAATAATGTAACCTAAAATTAATTGAACTTATTTAAACATGCAGCAGTTCCAACCATATTTAGTGTTGCTAAAGATATAAACTGTTAGAATTGCCTGTGGGCAAGAGGAAAGCTCTGTTTATTACACTCTTGCTACTTTTGCAATGTGAGGGGAAAAGGCTATACAATAGCCATATACTATCCAAAGTAATGAATATACTTATAAGACAAAATACTTAAGCAGTAAGAGAAAGGTGAACTAAAATTCTCATTCACATAGAAAATAGCAATGCTGATAACTCTTTTTTACAGTGTTTTCATAAATTTTCCACAAGGATTGTATATTTCGTTTTCATTCGTCATTTATGTGAAAATAGTAAGTCTGTTTCTATGTAACTTACTGGAACTTGGATTAAAATGGGTCCTGTTATTTTAATCAGATCAATGTTGTATATCATGAGGATATAGTTTTCTGTTTTCTTGGCAGAGAACTTAAAGAAAAAAATTAAGCCCTAGTCAATACGAAACATACGTATATATAAAACCATAATTTATGGTTTATTTGATTAGATCAATGTTTAATAATATGCTACATGTATTTTTTGTACTGAATATTTACTCATAAATTAATCCAACCCAAAGAAAGAGTACTAATGGAAGCTTCCATCCAAACATAAAAAGTAAACAGAAGACAAACAGCTGTTGCAAAAATCCTATTTTTGAGTCTGGGCTTGATAACAAAAAACAGTTTGGAGAATTTGGCTGCTACCATTTACTCGCATCTGTTGAGACTGTACTATTTCAACTCAATATTTGATCAGTGCATGTCACAAGGTAGCAAGTAGTTCTCTAAGTCAGAGAACTTAGAGAAAATACTAAATACTAATTTGTGTATGGGATGTTGTACTTCTAAGTGCTTCGTCTTCTATGTAAAGTTTAGCAAATCTGTTCATGGGATGTTTATATTTTTAAGTGCCCCCAGAAGGATCTAGGCATTTGTAGAAAATACATGAAATAGAAAAAGATTAACCCATTCATTGTAATTTTTAAAAATTTGATCTCTCTACCTTTGGACTTCTTGTTATATGAGAACCACTAATTGTCTGGTTTTCAGTTGCAACCAGATATATTCTTACCTGATCAAACCTTTATAATTCCATTTGCTTTGAATCATAACTGAGTATAGGGAAAGTATAATTGGGCCTCACTTTGTTACGCAGGAGACAGAAAGCTTATGCTGGAGATAGGTTGGCATTACTCAAGTGAATAAACAACTAATCTAACAAAAATTCATATGGGAATCTCATATTGACTTCTTAATTCCTCTAGATGTATCTCTCACAATTGCTTTGTTTTCCCTCTGCCAACCAAAATGCTGTAATGAATATCTCTTGGCATTATGAATAAGAAACACTGTATATGAATACTAGCTAGGAGGTAGGTTGTGAGAATTTGGAAAAACATGGTGAAAGTTGGGAAGAATAAATATGCGTGAGTAGTTCCGTAAGCAGTTGGAGGACTGGGCTGCAAGGACACTGAATGATCAGGTAGCGAGTGTTACACTGAGGGAGTATCCCTGGTGGGCTGCCACAAAACTCTGTCCTTGGCCCTGACGCATTCACAATTTTAATCACTGCTTTGGATACATATGAACTTTAGATGATACAAAGTACAGAGGGATGCAAAATTATCTTATCGGGTTGGAAGTGGCCAAGTCTAAAAGGAAAAAAAAATCAGAAGAAAGAGGAGAGAAGGAGATGGTGGGAGTGGGGGTAGGGTTTGAGGGAGATGTGTAAAAGGAAGGAAAGAAGGCAGAAAAAGCAAGCAGAGAGGAAGAAAAGAAAGGGAGTAAGGCAGGCAGAAAGTAAAATTCCTCAAGTTTTTTTCTTTGTATCTCCTGGACTGCATAAAGTAGCCTCTTGCCTTCCAAAGCAACATCTCTAGAACGTATTGTCCCCATGTGACACCCACAACTCCTAGTCCATTTTCTGTGCGTCAAAGATGATGTAACTTTAAGATCTCCCATGTAAATTCTGCCTGTTCTCTAATTCAACATCCCCTTGCATCAGTTCTATTCTAATGATCAAGTTTTGAAAGGAGAGAAACATGCACTTATCTCAATGTTATAAATGTACAGAAGAGTATAACAAAACCTGTAGTGGAATACTTTTTCTTTTTGAAAGAGAGCTTCATGAATAGACGCATTAATAAACACTTAAATGGGAGGATACCTTTTCAGAGTTTAATACTCTGGGGCTTTGGAATCTAGAAAGATGAATCGCCTGCCCTCTTTGTGATACGAAATTGAAATTGACAGCTCTGTTTCACTTTTCCTGCTCAATATTACAAAGCCTTTTCCTCATTTGATTTTAGTATATCCTTTCTGAAATATTTGCTGTGGTAAGAAAAGCAAATATTAGGTTTCACACCCCATTTTGTGGAGTAAGAGTGATGATGTTCTGACATCAGAGGACCAAATATTCCAGGCTTATTTTTCTGTGAAAAATTTCCTTGCAGATATATTGTCCTCCATAGATCATCCACCCTTCATCCCTCAATCCATACTTCTTAAATTGGGGGGAAAAAAAGAGAGGCTAGAACACACAAAACCTAATACTAAATGCTTTTGTAAAGCTTAGCTTTATGAATTAACTTTAGCCTTTTCCACTCATGAGGAAAAACTTTCCTGCCTCATTAGATCTTTAATGCAAGGTGCTGCATGCACACTGCATTATTAAGTGTGACATTAGGCTATATATTGCATAGTAACTATAATGTTACTTGCAATCAAGCTGTTCCTTTCCCCTGAAGGGAGAATTAAAACAGGTATTCAGGGGAAACAGCTACTTGCATTGCTCTTTTCTTAATGGGGTGAATTTGAGGATCAGGAGAGTGAAGGGCTTAGCACTGAACCATCTCCGGGAATGGATGGATGGGTGCTGCTCCTTTGTCTTGCAGCGCCTTCGCAATTTGATATCTGAATCTCCCCAAAGGGAATTTTGCTTAATAGATAAGGGGAAAGATAAAAGGCTAGGTCTTTGGGAACTCTTATGGAATGAAATATTTTCATTAAATTCACTTTCTCTTTGTATTGAAAAGGAATATAATTTTCACCTCTGGTACATATAGTCTAATCCATCCAGTAAATATAAGAAAGGCCCTAAAGCAAACTGGAATTGCACTTATTTCTACCTGTGGAAAAGCATATTTCTCTAGCCAATAGAACGATGCCAGTTTAGTTCCCAAATAGCAGGAGAAAATGAAATGTTCTATTGGCTGTACATGCAGTGCTCTGTAAAATTAGAGAAATCAGTGTTGTCCCCAAAAAGGACTAATATGAAAACCTCAAATATAAAATTAATAGAGTCTACAAAGTCCAAGATTGTGGAAAGTTAAAGTTATGCATAGTACACATAACTTACCAATGTCATGTGATGTATGGTTAGAATTCTTTAATGTTATTGGATGAGTTGGTTTATACAGAGCTCTACCTGTTCTTCTGTCCTTTAGTTCTTTTACTAGTTGTGGTTGCCACTGACTTCTCAGTGGACTTTAAGAATATCACTGAAAGAACTTTTTTCCCTCAGTCTTCTGTCCAGCGGGACATCAACCAGGCAAAGAAAGAAAAGCAGCATTTGAATGGTCAGAGAGCTGTAGGAATGAGAATTGCAGCAGGAAAATTACTTTAAGCACACATAAGTAGCAGAATGGATAGATACAGAGGCTAGATTGGGAGTTCTGAAACTTTTTCAATTTGTGGTATTCTTAGTGTCTCCATATTTTTCTCACAATGCCTTCTAGATCAACTGAAATATGCCGCAGTAGTTAGGGCTAAACAACTTAATAAATATTTGTAATTTAACAACTTAGCAGTCATTAAAAAATAATGCACATAAATTTAGACAATATAATAATTTCTTTTCTTCATAAATTACCACAATTACTTACTAATGGGATCTTTCTTGCTGAGTAATATTCAAGTTCTCAAAACCGAGAATCAGATCAGACATTGCTGCCTTTATTTTCTGTTTCACATTGATTTTCGTACAATGCTTGTTTTTGTTTTTGTTTATCACAGCATCCACTGAAAACTTTGCTTAACAAAGATATGACATGGCTGAAAATGCAAGTAAACAAAAACATAGCTCAAAATTTTGAGAACATCCTCTAGAGGAATATAAAACTATCTGTTAAAATTGTGAACTACATAGAGCTAGTTGTTTGTGTGGTGTCCAACCATTACATAGTATTGCTGTATTTCCTTCAAACACTTACAACATCCCACAGTGCCTGTGTGAGTTTACTGAAGTGCCCTGGGACATCTCTGCACAGATTTTGTGAACAGGGGGCTAGATAGATCCTACAGAGTATTGAAACTGCATAGAAACTTGAATGATACCATAGATCCCAGGGCCACTAGAGGTTCTTTATTAGGCAGGTGCAACAACAGAAGTAATTGTTGATAACACTTTCCCCAAAAAAGAAGACTGAAGTCAGGGAATTGAATTCAAATGCTTGATGAGGACCTAGTGAGTGGGATGTAGCAATGGGAACAGAAAGTTAGACAAGAAGCATTTCAAGGAATAGGATTGAGGCACTAATCTGATACAGAAAATAAAGTGAAAACAATATTATGTTGTACCTATGGTTTCCAAATTACAGTAGAGAAACAAAGCAATTGGCTTGACCCATGCTTCATGGAAGTTAAGAAAATAGTTGTTTCCTGGGAAGACCCAGATAATAAGATTAACTTGGGTATGTTGAGTGTGTGATACATTACTGAACAATCATTCAGTACAGAACTGTTACAGGCTGAATTGTTCCCCAAAATTGTATGTTGAAGTCCTAACTCCCAGAACCTCAAAATGTGACTGTATTTGGAGAAAGGATCTTTTATTCCAATTAATTAATTAAGTTAAAATGGGGTTCTTAGTGTGGTCCCTAATACACTATGACTGTTGTCCTTATAAGAAGAGGAAATTAGGACAGAGACAAACACAGAAGGAAGACCATGGAAGAACACAGGAAAAAGATGACCATCTATAATACAAGCCAAGGTGAGAGGCCTAAGAAAAACCAACCCTGCTGACATCTTGATCTCAGATTTGCGTTGTTTACCCAGTCACTGGTCCTTTGTTATGACACCAGGAGCAAATTAATACAGGGACATGGGACAGGATAGAAGATACAGATTGAGAAACCAGCTATGAACATAGTTCAATCCATGAGAGAGGAATGGAAAGTCAATAAGAAAGGATAACCAAAAGAGAGTGAGAGTCTTGGAGACATCCATACACTGAGTATAGAATAAAAGAAAAATGTATCTATCACAGAGACAGAGTTATGACCTCTGTCGTACTCCAGGGGAAGAAGTATCAGAAAAGTCTAATGTAGTAGAAGACCAAGGAGTCAAGAATCTTAAAAATTATCACATGACACATAGAACTGGACAAAAGCCCATTAATGGTTGCTAGATAAAGCTGATAAATGACCTTTCAAGAAGCACTTTTAGTGAAGTACTAAGGGTGGAAAGCAGGCTGCAGCTTGATAAAATAAAAAAAGGGTGGATGGGTAGAAATAAAGAAAACGAGTGTAATACCACATATCTTAGAGTTTGACAGCAAAACTAACAAATAACCAGAGATAACAGCTAGAGGAGACAACAAAGTTAATTGATGACTTGCAGCCCTG
The DNA here is from genome assembly GCF_003031525.2 of Neophocaena asiaeorientalis asiaeorientalis. NCBI lineage: Eukaryota > Metazoa > Chordata > Mammalia > Artiodactyla > Phocoenidae > Neophocaena > Neophocaena asiaeorientalis. The sequence goes on along the minus strand of NW_020174698.1, from coordinate 7,232,279 downwards.
TGCACATTTGATTTGATGGAGAGAGTGAAGATTGGGATACTGAAGGAATTATAGGAGAGTGGAGAAGCAAGCATGTGGGGGAGCCAAGTAAAAATGGCATTTGGAATATGGAGCAGTACATTGATGGAGAAGAGACAGAACTCCTCATCCAGGCCATATATGAAAGGACAACTTATATTCTGAGTATTTGCAAAACTTTTTCCCCCAAAAAACAATATTCCTCAGAAAAGAAAGTGTTATCTTATAATTGAATCATTATTACAAAGACCTTACAATGGTATGTACTCTTTGGGGAAGACACATTAGCTGGAAACACCACCAGGAAGTGCTTGTTCTTATTGCTTATGAAGAGATTACTTTATGGAGTTGAAGGAAAAATAGAGGCAAAGGAGTTTAACAGAGAATAAGTAATTATTCCTAGGAGGTACAATCTCTAAATTGAAGGATGATATCTTAAACAGTCTTTTAAAAAATTACCTAAGTACTTGACTAAGTAGTTATATAGAGGTGATCATAAATACGCACCTTAGGATGAATGAAGTAGACAACGATTTTAATATTATAGAAATGAACACTTGTGGTTTGGGGAAAAAACACCTGGTAACAGTATCATGCATCTATTTAAAATTTCCTGTTTTTCACAACTTAGATGGAAGCAAAATAGATTCACTCATGAAAATTGTTAGATGATTCAAAAACTGGTTCTAATGTTGCCAAAGCATGGGTATCAAATATGCGTGGAAGAGTTTGGAAAAAAGTTTTTATGAAATGTGAAACCAGTTTTTCATTATTATTATTACTACTATTACTATAAGCCCTCAGGAAAATAGGTTGAATTAATTCTATTCCTTAGTTCATGTTTTATATTATCATTGACCCGCAAAAGGCCCCTCTCTTTTTCTATGTAGTTATTTGTTCTTTTTTCCCCGTTTCCACCCTCCTTACTCTCCCATATTATATTATCTCATATACTATATGACTGATTATAAGCAGGTATGGAAAATACACTGACAAATCAAATATTGTAAAAGATCAAACATTTTTGTATTTCATCTTAAGTCTTAACATCTGGGATACTCAAATTACACACACTTTGGCTCTTTTTATTGGCAAAGTGGGAATTACCTTTAATTCTAAGTTTCTCAAATTGATTTAAGAAATTAAGAATTAATTTACATTGGTCTTTTATTTTTTTAAAGAAACATATTCCAGAAGAATAATAACATGTAATCCAAATTTTAAATAATCAAAATACATTTGGAAGCTCAAAAGTTTGCGACATTATAGATCTATGTCCCAATGTTCTTCCCAAACTCAATCCCTACCTCCTACTAAATATTTTTATTAATTTAGGAAATTCTGAATAGTTAAGCCCTCTTTGAAATATATGAAACATTCTTTCTGCTGCCTTTCTAGACTCCTGTCATTGAGAAAATGTCTGGCTGATTTTGAACAAGCATGCTATGTGAAATTTTGGAAGCTTATCTTAATAGAACCAAAAACCTTTTACATAGATTCGCCCCTCATTACTCACAATAATGCCAAGGGCTATAGTCCAGAGAGATATTTATTATTTTATATATGAAAAGACATTAGAATAGGGCTATTTCTCAGTGGAGCAAGGGAATAAAAGTTTTCTGAATTTTAGTTCCTTATAGAGCTCCCTGTAATGAGCTCTTAGAAGACGTTAGGAGCTGCAATTTTAAAACCCTGTTTAATCAGCCATGGCGAGCTATGTTCCATTCCCTATGGAACAACTCTGAGAGGAATCCGGGTTCCTCCTCTTCAATCCAGAGCATGATCGGGAATTGCTTTGTGGTCAGGGTCTGCTGTGAGAGGGAAAAAAGAGCCTAGGGCTGCGAAGCTGGGTCTGTTTGTCAGCATGGAGGAAACTGCAGAATACAAATCATCAGCTTTGTTTTATGAGTGTCTATTTACAATGCTGGGGTGGAATTTTTTAAAAAGCACTGTAGCATTTGCATCGAGCCTGTCACTCAAGCTCCAGTGTTGATTCCTATCCTGTAAATGATCTTGCTTTCCTATGTTTTTATCCTTTCTGCAAGGGTACTGTCAATGTCAGCGGATGTAAACCTCAAGCATACATTGTATGGGGCTCGGCATGCATGTTGGAAGGAAAGAAGTTTGTTTAACGAAAAGGGATAACAGCATTCATTCAAACTAAGCATATTTGATTGCACAGGGGAAAGTGTATCTTCTTTGGGAGTTTTGATTGAATTTTATCATGATATAAAATTTGCTGCTACACTTCTTTTTCTTTGACCAACAACATTTCCCAGCTTAGCTTATAGTCTAGGTAAAGTGCCTGTGAAATGGAGTGATGTCTTTGCTGAAAGCATTCAGACCCACAGAAAGTGAGTGACCCTCAGGGATGGGTAGAAATCTCCCAATTTTAACAAAGATCCTTCTCTGTTTGGGAATTTTAAAGCTCAAGCTACACACTAGGAGAATGACAGGAGGGGCTGTGTTTGGTTCCCTGGAACTTAACCTATTTCAGCAAGCCTGCAATACCAGGGAAAATAACACATGAATTTATATTTGTGTCAGGCTTGCTGTTGATGGGTAAGGTTCGTATAAAGGTTACTCCTAAAGAAGTGTCTATCATTCTCACTCTGCACCCTCATGATTTCTGCTTCTTCCAAATCCTGCCCTCTAGAGCAATACAATAATTTTAAAATAATAACTAAAACATGATTTAATGACCCATCTCCAGTCCTGTAATGATTACGCATCTCCTCTCTTGTAGCTCACAGCAGTTGGAGGACAATTGACATTTACTGTATCATACGACCTTGAAGAAGAGGAGGAAGATACAGAACATATACTCCAGCTTATGATCATCTTAGAGGTAGAGAATGGAAAGTGTCATTTATATTTAACTGCTTTACACTCTTATGTTATTTGAGGTTATTCCTTACTTGGCTAGTTTAACATTAATTTACATACTACTAGAGAAAAATATCATATTTTGGGAATTTTTTTATGCCAGTCTTATGTTTCACTCTGAAACATAGCTAAAAGACTGAGCATAGGCATTGGGTTCCAATGGTAAATGGGAGTTTTAGAGCAGATTTGGAATTTAAATTTAAAATTTAATGACCATTTTCCCAAGAATATAAGGATACTGAAAGTATTTAGGCAAATGGCAGATTTACATAGTTGTACTTTTTCCATCTCTCCTTGCTTCCAAGTAGATTTTATTGTTGATTTCCTTGTTTATATTAGGTAGAACTAAATGGAAAAGGAAACATTTATTTAGGTGCAGTTAAATCGAATTCAAAACTCCTAATTTAGGTAAGAAAAATATAGGAGAAACTGCTTTTGGGATTTGGAGGGCCATAGGCAGTTCCCAAATGTTAGAAGGCTAAAGTTATCACAAAGACTGTCTTCCATCCTTTCTCATACTCTTCCTTTCACATAACACATGCCCTCCTCCCCTCAACTCACACAAAATCACACATTTCATGCATATTTATGAGTCCAAATGGATCTATGTTGATTTAGCATGAGGCTCTGTTGTTTTTTGTCTTGAAACTTTCATGCATGAGAATCAATTTAAAAAATTCTTTCCCCAAAATGAATGTTCCCAGTATTAGATGAAGTGATCTGGGTGATATATATCATTACATATGTATGTGTATGAAACTAGAAGTATGTCATGGAATTCCTTTGAGATAAAAGGGATTCTCTAAATGTAAAACGTTGAGAAGTTACATATTATTAATACGAATGAACTAAGATAAAATGTTAACCCAAATGGTAATGATGCCATTATCCTATTGTGAACATTAAACTGCAGGGTTTTTTCTTGTTTGTTTGGTTTTTTCCCCGAGATAGAAGAGTCCTTTAAAACAATAGCTTCATACACTGTTCTAAGTTTTCTTCCCTATTTTCCTATACAACCCCCATTCACCATAAAATAGTATATTTGAAATATGCGATTTTTGTACACTTCTGTAAAACTGAGACATTTGTAGTCACATATATCTATGAGTTGCCAGGTATTTATTATTTTAATTAATGGGGGAAGCAAAATCATGCATAACCAGAAAGCTTATACTTTGTGATGCATCTGGTTAAGGCTAATATTTGAATTGTTTTCTCTGCCTTTTATACATACTAGAAATATGCTGACTGACAGGGGAAGCTAACCTGAAATTAAAAGCCTACTGAAGATAATCCACAGAGAAGAGAATACCTTTTTTCACAGTTTTACCCTTTTATACTTTCCTTTTCTCTTTAGGGAAATGACTTGAGAATCAGCACAGCCCAAGATGAGGTGTATCTGCAACCATCTGAAGAACATATTAATGTGTTGTCACTTAAAGAAGATTTATTTACCATACATGGCACAAATTTCCCTGTCAGTAGGAAAGAGTTTATGACCGTGCTTGCGAATTTAAAGAGAGTCCTTATACAGATCACATACAGCCTTGGGATGGATGCCATCTTCAGGTAAACTCAAGAACTGCATCTCCCAGTGTTCACACATTTACCTTGGGGCAAACACGCATGTGCTGAGTGACTGAAGATCCCTAAGGTTTGCTGTCTTCAAATAGTAGATAAGAACGGAGCACTGGTTTTCTGAAAAGTGTTTCTATTAAGCTTTAAAATTTTACATACCCAAGATGAATTTGTCTTAGTCATTTTTTAGTATTGATGATTCTTTTTCAATTCTGCCAGAGCATGCAGTAAGAATGATTCCCATACTGATAAATGCTATACTGGAAAAGAGTCTCCTTTACGATGACTCAGATAGTGGAAAACTAAAGTGATACAATTCCAGGATACCCGTATTCAGAAAGTGGTTTGTAAAATATTTTCTTCCATTACTTAATTCAGTCGTCTCTGACTTAATAGTATATAGTTTATGATGAGAAATATAAGCACCTTCATTTAAGTAACTACAAGGTTTTTTAAAAAAAATACTGTAATGGCTGCATGATATAAAGGAAAGTATGAGCTTTGGAGGTAACCTGACTAGGAATTAAATTAGCTCTATTGCTTATTGTATGTGTGACCTTTGGCAAGTGGTTGGTCCTTGTGGTAACTTGATTTCTTCAAATGTGAAGTGGAGAAAATAGTGCCTACCTTTCAGGGTCGTTGTGAAAATTATATGTGATAATTATGTAAAGTGCTCTTTACCTAGAATGCTTTCACAGGATTATTCCTTTCTGTTCTCCATTTTTTTTCCTTAAAGAAGGAGCTCCCTGACTTGAACCAAACATCCATAAGGGGCTGACTGTAGGCTGCTGTGCTTTCCATTTTTAAAACAATGTTGGGGCTTGCCTGGTGGCGCAGTGGTTGAGAGTCCGCCTGCCGATGCAGGGGACACGGGTTCGTGCCCTGGTCCGGGAAGATCCCACATGCCGCGGAGCGGCGGGGTCCGTGAGCCATGGCCGCTGAGCGTGCGCGTCCGGAGCCTGTGCTCTGCAACGGGAGAGGCCACAACATTGAGAGGCCTGCGTACCGCAAAAAAAAAAAAAAAAGATGTATTTTTCTGACAAAATTTTGACTTTGTGTCTAAATGAGCTCTTTTCCTTTCTCCTTTTCTACTCTAATAGTAAATAACACAAGCTCTCGTGGCAATTTTGTCCTAAATCAGGTTAATTCGATGACCAAATGTGACCCCAAACCAACAACTTGGCATACCCATAATCAAAGCGATGTCTCCAATACTGATTTATCTGCAGAAGGGGTTTTTTATTACTGATGCTCCCCTACCTCCTTCATTTGCTTGCATGGCCTAGTTTGTCTTTCATTTGTAGTACTTTAACTAAGCGTAATCATCATTACCATCTCCCAAAGGAGAGTATCGCAGATTCATAAACAGAACCACTGCCAAACAATGTACCTCTTCTGCAGAGTCAGTTCTGCTAGAAGCTGGGTTAAAATGCCATGAAGATGAGAAGCAGCCCTTAGGAATTAATCATGTTTTTTCACATTTAGTAAGTAGAGATTGCCACGATGTTTAACAAGTACAACAAGATGAGTCCTCTGGATTTCAAAATAAATGACAAGCAAATTGACAAAAAGTGGCTGGGGGACTTATTTATTTTTGCCAGCATTGTTTCTCAGACTAGTTAATCCAAAGACATGAACCCCCCTGATTCATGTCAGATAATTTTAGTGTCTACCCATCTGAAAATCACTAGTTTCATTTGAGCCTGCTGAGGTTTCCCCATACACGAACAACGTGTTCACAGAGTGTGTCTATGGGATCTGACACAGGAACTAATCCGAGTAGGTGATGCTTTCTGCAGCCTACATTTTGTAAGGCACTGTGGTTCAAGAAGTGAAAGCCATATCATATTTGAAACTCCTACCCACTTCAGGTGAGCCGAAAGTCAGCATGAATCCCGAGTCAGTACGCTTGTTATATTTTATTTATCTCTGATCTACTAGTAGATTGAGTCATATTTATAAAACATCATTTGAATTGATTTCAACTTGTCTTGCACAGTAGGCTTCCAACTTGGTATACAGCTTGTGTGCAAGCACAAGTAAATTGAAGCTATCTCAACAGAAATCCATGTTTAGAATTACTTAAGGAAGATTTATTTCCAGGGTAGTTCTCTCAGCAAATGGGCTTACGTTCCTCCTGTTATGGAGGAACTGGAATTGAATAGTGGAGGGAGAAGTGGGCTGCAGGTCAGGATTTTGACTTCTGTTTTCATCTTAGCGATTTAATAGTTGTAAACATAAGTGTCATTTTGACCTCTTTGGATTCAATCACCTCATCTGTAAAATAAAGATGAGGACAATTGCTTGCCAATGTCAGAAAGTCACTATGAGAATGGAATTAGAGGACTGCAAAAGCATTTTGCTAATGGCAAATCAGCACACAAATCTGAAACATTTCTCTCTGACCTGCATCGTTCCAGGGAATATACCACTTTTTCCAAGGACCGTTAAGACTTGGAGACATCTAGAATAAAGCATGGACTGATATTTCTAAAATTGAGACCATTTTTGCTGTCATTTCTTTTCGACAATGCTGAGAGGCCCATACGATAAAATTAATTGATTTCCTTCTCATTGCCCTCATTGATAAGATGAAGATAAAAATGGAAAAATTTTCATTCTTCCTTTAAGAATGTAAGAGAAATCAACTTAACCTAACTGTGTATCTTTCTCCTTTAAATTCACCAAACCTTGTTTTTAGTAGCATCCTTGATATTTAGCTTGATCTTTTTTCTTATACCCTATAGTAGACATTAGCACAGTTCATCAAATTTTTAATCTCCTCCTTTTGGAATATTGCATTTCCTTTGAGGGTAGGTGTGGTCATAGGACCTGGTTTGGCCAATGAAATCTGAGCTGAAATGATGTATTTTTCCTCTCCTCCTCCCCCCAAGCCCTGGAAAAGCATTGAATTGCCAGTTTGAGACTCTGTGGAGCTTACTTAGCTACCAGAAGATCAAAACAGCCTGAAATATTGACAGCACACATAGGTCAGCTACCCGGAATAGTTACCCAGACCTGTAGAGGATTTCACATGAGTAAACTTTTGTTTTCTGTTAAGCCACTGAGAATTTGGAGTTGTCTGTTACCACAGCATAACTGAGCCCATCATGACTTTATTGTGATGCAACCCATGTGTCTTTATTGCTTGAAAAGAAATACGAAATTTCTCCAAGGCAAGATGTTTTCACATGCCTTTTAATAGTAAATTTTTTGGCATGGGTATCAAAAATATTACACAGAATTTACATAATAAATAATCTAGAAAAATCCTTATAAACAAAGGAGTGTTTTGAGGCTTGTGGAAATAGTGTTGATAGTATACTTCTACCTTTTGAAATTAATGATACAGGTAATTGCATTTTGATGAAATTATTATGACGAGGGCTCTCAGGCTCTTAAAAAGATTTATGTAACTTGCTCTTGGGAAGAGGTTCAGCCAGGGTTTATGCCCACATGTGTTTTCTCCCCATTATCTTTGACTACCTCCCAAATCTATTCTGTAACATTGGATTCATTATTAATGATACAGGTAATCGCATTTTGATGAAATTATTATGACGAGGGCTCTCAGGCTCTTAAAAAGATTTATGTAACTTGCTCTTGGGAAGAGGTTCAGCCAGGGTTTATGCCCACATGTGTTTTCTCCCCATTATCTTTGACTACCTCCCAAATCTATTCTGTAACATTGGATTCATTCAGTCTGCCAGCATTTACTGAGTGCCTTCCCTGTGTATTTGAGTCGCAGCTCTCTCTTCTGTAAAATGGCAAAAAGAATACCTAACTTTCAAGATTGAATGCTAAGGTGAGAAAATGATGTATCCAAAACATCTGACCTGCTATCTAGTATATGTTGGGAGGCAATGTCGAGTAACAGGCTAACCATTGGGTTTGGGTTTGAGTCTGTGCTGCACCATTTGCTAATGGTATTATAGTGACAAGGCACTTTACTTCTCTGAGCTTCAGGTTCTGGCTTTGTAAATGTGGATAAAAACATGACTACCGCATTAGTTTCATTGATATTTAAAGGAGCTATGTCTCAAGTTCCCATGATAGTGCACAGAAGACACTCAGTGCACAGTAATTGTTACGTGATAGTTCTAGGCTAAGGAAAGAGGATACAAAGATGGATAAAGGATCATTGAATTCAAAGAAGGCATAGTCGAGTATGAAAGGCAGACGTGTAGTAACGTTTATGGTAGTATAATAAAGAGTGCAATGGAAGTGTGCATAGAGCATCCTGGTGGAACTAGGGAGGAAGAGATGAATTCTTATATTAGCATTTAATATATTTTTGATGAATGGCTGCAACAATAGCAGATTCTGTCAGTTATTTTCCTTACTTGGTATGGGATTGAAAATGTTTGGAGAAAATGTCTAGCTCGTTCCCAGATGGCCCACTCAGACATTGAATGAACCAGTGAATGATTGTGTTGCCTTTTTAGGAATGAAGTAAAAATGATCAGCCTTCACTAATTGAGTAGTACTTTGTGGAACTTCCACAGGACAGAGGCTAAAGGAAGTTCTAAGTCATCATCTTATGTTTTGTCAAAAATGAAATAGAACAGAGCACCTGAACAGCGATAAAATCTTTATGGTGACGAACCTGAAGTAACATTTGTTTAAGTAGAATTAAATAGATATCTTCTATACAAAAAAGGTGAATTAAGAATATAAAAGAGTTTTAAGATCAAGTGTCCTGTTATTTAAAGAATAGTTTGGACTTTTTTCTTTTTTTGTGTGTGAAGCATGACATAGCTAACTCTGGTGGAAAATATAGGAAAACAAAAATATTAAGAACAATCTTTAAGACAGTTCCAGGACAGTGTTTCTTATATGAATCCAATATTTTCCATATTAGCTTATATAATTATATCTTTTCTCTTCATCCATCATCTTCTGTATTTCTCACTCATAATAATAAAGAGAGATAGCCAGCTAAAGCATTTGATTTAGTTGACAAGTCTTTGACAGTTCGTGCATCTCCAAACTTTAGTACTTTATTACTATCAGCATTATGTATTTAAATCAATGCAGCCTGTATCAAGAAAATAAAATGACCATATTGAAGGGAGAAAAAGAATAAACTGCAGCCTTCTTCACGAGTAACACTAAAAACTGTTAAACACATTAAAATCCCATTTAACAAATAGCAGAACCTAATGAACATTGGGACTGCTCAGTGAATACTAATGTGGAATATTGCTGGGAAAGATGTTTGAGTGTTGAAATTTCTCATAGCTCAGAATGGTTACATAGATTAAGGAGAGGAACATCTGTTGTTTCAAAAGACAAATGAAGGTTGGCAGTTCATTGAAAATATTTTTGTTTTTGTTTTGTTCTATTTTAAATTGTTTCTTAAAGCAGTCAATTACTCATTTTTCTATTTTAAAACATTCCAGTAATCTTTTTTTATGTTTTGCTCATTAATTTTATATTGAAAATCCTGGGATTATATCTATATACAATTGACCAGGCTGCTGTTTAGTAAGTTGCGAAAGTCTTTTGTATGATAATCAACTAGTACAGTAATCATGAAATCATCTAATTCTGAAATTAAAGTGATCAGAAATACAAGTTTGTCATGCGACAGTCCATTAATTGCAGGCAATTAGATGTCACAATAAATTCAGATGAGTTCTGGCCTCTGGCCTCAAGTCCTAATGCTAACAGTTTTCAATTTATTTTCTTTGTTAGGTAAAACAAGTAAGTTTTCTTCTACTTATCTGATTTCATTCATCTGAAATGTGGATCCTGGCTTCAGTGTATCATTTGTTATGGAGTATGTTACACATTGTTTGTAATATGGCTACATTCCATTCATCTATCCATTTATTTATTCATTTATGTATGTATTTGGTCTTGTATCCATCCATTTATCCATCTATCTATTCATCTACCCACCACCTGTCTATCCTTCTATCCATCCAGAGATTCATCCATCCAGCAAAAATGTGTTGAGCATGTATTGACGTGATCAGGCTAGGTAGAGACGACACAACAGGAGTACTCATAAACTCATGTTAGCATAAACAAGTACTATCCTTATTTTAGTAACTCTTCCAAACCTTATGTTGTGTTAAAAATTGCCAGATCTAGGAATTTCACTCCTAGTTATATACCCCAAAGAATTAAAAGCAGGCACTCAAAACTAGTTGTATACAAATGTTCATAGCAGTATATTTACAATAGCCTAAAAGTAGAAATAGCCAACCATCCATGAACAGATGAATGGAATAAGAAAATGGTAGATTCATGCAATAGAATATCATTCATCCATAAAAATGAATGAAATACTGATATGTGTTATAACGTGGATGAACCTTGAAAACATTATGCTAACAGAGAGAAGCCAGACACAAAAGGTCATGTATTATATATGTCCATTTGTATGAAATATCCAGAATAGGTAAATCCATGGAAACAGAAGCAGATTCTGCCAGAGGTTGGGGGAACAGTGGACTAGAGTGTGACTGCTTGATAGATACCGGGTTTTATTGTGGAAGGGGGAGGGGGCTAATGAAAGTGTTTGGAACTAGATAGAGATGTTGGTTGTACAACACTGTGAATGTATTAAATGACACTTTAAAGTGGTTAGTTTATGTTATGTGAATTTCACCTCAATTAAAAAAAATATTGCCAGTGACACTTCATATACAAGTTTATTTGGTGGAAAAAATTACCGTTTGAAAAATTCTTTCAATCTCTGTGTAACCTGAACACTGTAAAACAGTGATTTTTAATGCTTGTAGGATTAAGAAAATCACAGTAAAAACAATAAAGATTTTAGAAACTTGTTGCTGAAAAGCTTACGACTTGGTTAAAGGTTGTCACTTCTGAAGATACATTTAATGAGCTGATTAACTTTGTTCTCTGGCTTGATTACAATATAGATTCTCAAACTGGCAAGCTCTTTGGTAATTGTGAATCGCCAAACAATAAAAATCTACCACCACTTTTAAGAAGGCAACTGAAAATGCATACCCTAGCAAGAATCACTTACATCTTTTTTATGGTTAAATAATGGCATATTATGTGTTACGGAGATCTATCAGTCATTTTAAAAAACAATAATTATCATTATGAATCAATAGCAGTCATTTAATTTTGTGCTCTTAGAGTTTAGTTAAAATTTATTTTAATACACTAAAATGACAAAAATCTAGTTTTGGGGATGGAAATAGTATTTCTTGTACTACTCATGTAGTCATTTTGATCCTGTTGCAGCAGTCAATATATGTTAATAAAATGCCTAGCATTTTATAACCACGTATATGAGTTATGTACTATATCAAGAGCTTTACATTCATTATTTCATTTAATCCTTTAATCAAGCTCATCGTTTATGGACTCTTGTTTTATCTCCATTACATAGATGATGATATTGAGGCCGAGAGATGTTAAGTAATTTTTCCTAGGCTGTGGGACTGGTAGATGTCAGAGACAGGATATGAATCTTGATCTGTCTGACTTCTGAGTTTGTGTTCTTAACAATGAAGATTTTACATTTTGGTTTTTTTAATGGGAAAAAGCCAATAAGGCACTAATAACATTTATTTAAATTGTGAATGTATATTGGTTGCATATTTGGAAAGAAATACATGCACACACTATACATATATACTATTTATGTAACAGCATTTTTCAATTTGACCAAACCAGCTTTTCCTAGGAATAATGAATGATACCAAATCTCTGTGCTAAAATCACCAGATTGTACAGAAATACCAATAAAATGAAGCCCGTAAGTACAGAAAACAGTGAATTTAATTTAGGCCCAAAACAATTTAGGAAAATAGTTCTAACTAATTCAACTGAGCATTTGAAAAAGTTTCACTTTTACCTACCAACATGAAGATCTATCTCTGAGAAAAAGCAACCAAAATAATTTCCATCTTTCATTTTTCTTTAAATTTAAAACGTTGGACTGAATATTAATATTATGTCCTTCTGCTTATCTAGTTTAAATATTAAAAATAAGTCAGTCATATGAGTGTTTTCTGTTTTAAAAATTCCTTCAAGTATGTTTTTTTTTTTTTTGGCTGCATTGAGTATTCGTTGCTATGCACGGGATTTCTCTGGTTGTGGAGAGCGGGGGCTACTCTTTGTTGCAGTGCGCAGGCTCCTCATTGCGGTGGCTTCTCTTGTTGGGGAGCACAGGCTCTAGGTGCGCAGGCTTCAGTAGTTGCAGCACATGGGCTCTGTGGTTGCGGCGTGCACAGGCTCTAGGGTGCACGGATTCAGTAGTTGTGGCTCGTGGGCTCTAGAGCACAGGCTCAGTAGTTGTGGCACATGGCCTTAGTTGCTCCACGGCTTGTAGGATCTTCCCAGACCAGGAATCGAACCCATGTCCCCTGCATTGGCAGGCGGATTCTTAACCACTGCACCACCAGGGAAGCCCCTTCAACTATGATTTTAAACTCTGTATCTCAAAAAAAAAAGGGGGGGATGGAATCAAAACACATAGCCAAAAACCAAGAAATGAGCAAGAATAGTCCTATCTTTTCAACATTTGATCGTGGTACTGGTTGTGAGCACTTTTAACTGGGCTGACTTTGCCTAATATGATGAATGACCAGAGCATCAAGTTATGGATATTCATTTGCCTTCTTTTTCAACATAAAAATTTGCTTATATTTACATCATTGTTTCTGTACTATTCCTCAAGGGATGTAACACCTAGGAGTCTGTTGCTTATTTACCATTTCTTTTTCCTTCTGCTCCAGGCTGAGCTCTGTTGGCCTTGAATCTGCTGTCCCCTATCCTACTGACAGAAGCATTGCAGCAGCTGTGGAAGTTTGTCAATGTCCATCAGGGTATACTGGCTCCTCCTGTGAAGTAAGTTTGCAAGAATATAGCTTCAGTGCATTCTAAGTTCCTTCAGCATTACTTTCCATAAACTATTCTAAAATAAGCTTAGTTTTTTCATCAAGGATTGCACAAATGATAGTGTATTATTAGTTAAAGAAGAAACTCCAACGTCTGCGAAAAAGTCATGACTTTCAAATAGTGTTACTCATGTAATGCCATCTTGAAATCAGGTTTCTTGTAGAGATATTTTGCCTTATGACATATAGCTAAAAATCTGATGTTTCTTTAAGTGTTTGTTTTCGATTTAATCTGTTGATGAAATAGGATAAATGATGGTGGAATAATATTTCAATATATTTCTCTTTCATTTCCACCTGAGTACTTACGAGGAATTTAGCACTGTTTCTTTTCTTTTTCACCCTTTCCACATTTTTTAATCCATTTTTTAATCTACTTTATTCCTAAGAATACAGCCAAATCACAGTCATCTGAAGGACTCAGTCTTTAAGATGTCCAGAACATAATATATGGAAGAAATACCTTGATCTAGAAAATTTCCTACAGGTCTTTGATTTGTTTAGCACCTAAAGTTTGAGATATTTATTGCTGTCTCAATATTCTAGATTTATAATAAGATTAATGTTCTTTACTTAATATCACAGTGTGTCATTCTAAGGTAATAATTTTTATTTACTTTTATGCATTTTCTTTAGGTAGTTTGAAAATTGATTTTACTTGAAATCTGGTCAAAAAAATATAAACACCATTTCCCTTGTAGAGGGCATGGCTTGCGGATAAATGGGAACTTAAATTCTTTAAAAATGGTGCCTTTAAGGAATCATCTGACTGTACCAAGATGTTCCACTTCAGCACACTATCCCATTATGCCATTTACAGAAATACCCTAGGCCTTGCTTTGTCGTTCCTCTTGTACTTTAAAATAATGCATGCTACGAGAGGTTACTCAGGGCTTAGAGTCATATTGGTGACAAATGTGTTTTCTTTAACTGGGCTCAGATTCACCTATCCGGAAATAAAACTAAATGTAATTCACTGTCACTTTTCCAAAATTCAAATAGAGAAGAGAAAAATAATCATGGAAATGAATTAGCTCTGTCAACCCAAATTTGATTTTACATGTAAAATAAATACTGTACTTCATGAAAAGTATTTTTTTATTAAGAGTCTAGCAGTTTTTATTTCAAACCAGAAAGCTCTCTTTGAACCTTTATGTTCTTATTTCAACTGAAATAATAAATACCTTGATTCTATTCTTGGTTTAGCACTTATTCCCGCGTTGGTTACTCTCAGTGCTCCTCATCGTCTTTTATACAAATTTAAAATGCCCATTGAATCTAAAATTGTCTGAATATTAGAATTATTTAATTGGTTATGCATTTTGTTTCTTCTTTTCTTTCTTCAAAAGTATTTATTAAGAATCTTTGGTAAATTCTGCCCTAGATGCTGAGGGGATTATCAAGAAGATTATACCACAATCCCTGTTCTTAAAGAGCTAACAGTCTGTTTAGGGAGACAGAACAAATACCTGTGAAAAATTGGATCACAGCACTATATAATTAAGGCACCAGTAAGTGGTACAGAGCTTAAGTGCAATAGTCTTTCAAAGAGATGAGCAATTCCAGTGGAGAGAGACGTCACAGAAAGTATCCTAGGGTGGAAAAACCTCAAATTGGATGCTAAATAATGGTAACGATTAGGTAGGAAGAGAGAGAAGCAAGCGAGTGTGGGAGAGTCAGAACAAAGAAGCAGAGCAGGGATAAGAAAACCTTCCTGTGCCTCTCACATGATAATTGATAAATCAAGTTACTTTGGAATCCATAAAAGAATTTAGTTGAATCAGAAGACAATGAACTCTGGAGTTTCTCTCTGGCTTCTTAGTTTTTTCTACTCTCTAATAATTCCTTCTTTTCTTTGAAACTTCCTATCCTTAAACTCACTATTATCTATTCCTATCCTTTCCTAAATTCATTTGCTTTTTTATTGAGTTCCTAACGCCAGGCACTCTAGTTTTGTTATCACTAATATCACTGGATCCTTTAAAAGCTGAGTAAACTCCAAAGACTATTAATGTCTTAATTCTAGCTTACCAAAAACACATTCTATAACTCCATTATAAAATCGTTCTCTTCTGTTTTGTTTGGGTCCACAATGTTGATTCAGAATCTTTTTTTTCTTCATTTCTACTTCTTATAAATCCCCCCACAGTTCATCTTTCAAATATTTTCATACTTTCCTAGTATCATCATAATTCATGTCACTTGACAAGTGGAACAGGTGAGGAAGTGAAAGCAAAGTTGGGTACAAAAAAAGTTGTTTTAATTCAAATCTCAGTTCCCTCTTCTATATGATGCCACAAAGAAAATTTAGATAAATATGATAAATTCAATGAAGAAAATAAACAGGGTGCCTTGATAGAGGTACTGAGAATGGGTATAGGAAGATTAGATGGGAGGGACTACTTTATGAGAGGTTGTCAGGGAGGTTTTCTGAGGCGGTAGCATCTAAACTGAGTTTAGGGTCAGCTTAGGTAAAGGAGCTGAGGAGGAAATGAAACAGAGTTTGGAGTCGGCAAGGAGCTGAGTTGGGGCGGGTATGGCTGAAGCTTATAGTAAGCAAGTAAGAAAGTGGCACAAGGTATGATTGAAGGAGGCTGGCCATTCAGAGCTTTGCATGCATGATAAGAACTTGTGGTTTTATTCTAAATGCAATGGAAAGAAGGCTTTAAGCTGGGTGATGCCATGATCTGAGTTTTATATTTTTTTGAAAAAGTCATTATAACTACAGTGTGTAGAACCTATTGTACATGGCAGGAAAGGTAAGAAGGAAAATGGTTAATATGCTACTGTGGTAGAATGCAATGATGATAGTGGTTTGTTAGTATAATGACAGAGGATGTAGAAAGACATGTGTTTATTCTAAATATATTTTGGTAGTAGAACCAATAGGACTTACTGATAGACATGCCATGGGAGAGTTGAAAAAACTGAAGATTTTAAGAATGAGTCAGATGATGAGCTTGAGCAATTGGATGTGGTGCCATTTACTGAGCTGAGGAAAACTGGGAGAGGAACAACTGTGATGGGGAGGATGAAATCAACGATCCATTTTGGAAATATTAGGTTTGAAAGAGCTGTGAAGTGTATTGTCAATGTCCAATGTAGGTCCTGAACTCAGAAATATCTGTCTGGTCTATAGATATGTATTTAGAAGGAATCATCAACTAGGGGACTAAATAAAATGACCTGGGAGAAACTGTGGAAAGAAGAAGAAAAGTGACTAAGCCCCCCGGAGCTCCTGACAATGAGAAGTAGGTTGAAGCAGAGGAGACAGCAAAGAAATGGGGTGGAAACTTTGGGACTGTAATATCATGGAAGTTTCGAGAAGAGGACTTTTGAGGGAGATAGGAATCAACTAAACCATATCCTGATGAGAGAGCAATAAAGTGTTGATTGTAGAATTGTTTATTAGGTTTGGCTCCCTGGAATTTGGTGACATGGACAAGGGCAGTTTTAATCAAGTGGTGATAGCACAGGACTGATTAGGATGGAATGAAGCATAAAAGGGAAGTGAGGAAGAAAAAACTTTTTTTTTTTTAGTTTTTTTTCTTTTTTTAAACTTCTATTGGAGTATAGTTGATTTACAATGTTGTGAAAGTTTCAGGTGTACAGCAAAGTGAATCAGTTATACATACATATATATATATATCCATTCTTTTTAGCGCAGTCTTACTGAAAAGAAAAACAGGTAGGTAACTGAAAGTTATAGGATATTAAGGAAGTAATTTTGTCTTTTTTTTCTATTAGCTGATTTTTGATGGAGATACTCGATCATATTTTCAAGCTGATAGTAATGATCCAACAGAAAGGAAAGCTATTACTGACGCAGCACAGAGAGGAAATACTGGGAAGACAATAGATAATGGAATACAGGTTACAAGTGCAGTGATATTCCTTTGAGAGGATGAAGAATCCTGCATGCCTGTTGCAGAGGGGAATATGACAAATGGAGATATACACTTATGCTTGTGGACTTGGTAGTGGAAATTTGGCTTCCAATGGCTTTAATTTTCTCTGTGACTAATGAGATGAAATTACTGGCTAAGAGAGAGGTGTAAAGAGTTGGGAAATTTGAAGAAAGAAGATGGAGTACATGTACAAATGGAGTAGTACATTTGCAGATATATATATATAACTTATTAATGACAATTCCATGAATATTTGTCCTGAAAAGAGTAAATCAGTTCTCTCCTTGTTATCAACACCCTTAATTTCTACCCCCTTCTGGATATGTAGCTTTACCAGTTTTTAGAAATATATATTACATTACAAAATCTCTTCTATAATGAGTCTAGGGTGACAACAGTTTTAATGAGGAGAAACTATTAGAAGAGGTTAGAAAATTGACACCTTTTCTGTACTGCGCAAATTAAGAAGAAAGTTGTTTTGTTTTCCTTTCAAATATGAAGTATCAGCTCATCCCTTTTTTTTATGTGTTTGCTATCGATGTTCACATTTAAGAGTCCTCATATCCTGAGGCAGAAGGAACATTTCCAACAATACACAACACAATTCTATATTATTTATTACTTCAGTGGTTTCTCTCGTTTCCACTTTCAACTGGGAAAAAAAAGCCTTTTCATGATGTATTATGTCATAGTTAACCATCCAGAAATATGGTAAATAACCCACAAAATGCAATTTTAACTTGATGGAGATCATAACCTCCTAGAGGGCAGTGAAGTTTGTCCCCTTATTTTGCATCCCGTCCAATTTATAGTGACCCCCACGGAAGAGAAACTTAAACATGACGTGAACTGAAAGCCAACACAGACACACAGATACTATATGGCCCAAATACCCTTTTTCTAATCAGAGTTCTATTTTTGGATGGTAAAGTGTTTCACACTTAAAAAGGAAATGATAGATGTAAGTAGAGTTCTAGTAGAATAATGCCATAAAATAAAATATCAAGGGAATAAATATATGGTAAATAAATCATAAACTATTTTGTGTAAATTTGAGAAAGCATAATAGGATGGAGGAAGTTGAGAATGAGAGGTATAAATTATATGTGTGTGTGTGATCAAATGTTAAGAGCGGATACTACCTTTCTTCCACATGACTGCAAAGATTTTCTGAAAGTGACAGAGTTATGGGCAGTTTGTACGTGGGAAAGAGAGGTCACTCCAGAGAATCTATATTCCTTGGAATGACATTAGGTGCTCTCTTAGGCTAAGGTTCTGAAGAGTCCATTTCTGTCGGCTGCTTTTTTTCAGTACTTTTTCTTCCATTTTCTTATCTGTGCTTTTTACTTTGCGACTGTCATGTTTCAGTTCTTTATATCTCTGCTTTATTTTGCTATTTCAGAACAGACATCAAGCTAATGCTTCTTCTAATCTCATACCTGCCAATAAAACTAAGGTTAGTACGAAGGTCCCATGTCAGGAGGAATAGCTCTGTAGCAATATTTCCATAATGGCAGTGCTTTGACAAGCACATTTGCTGGGTTTGCTACCTAAATATTTTCCTTTATCCAATAAAGACAAAAAGCAAACTTTTAAAAAATCCCTGAGACTAACTTGAAGCCTTATCTTCCTTTCAGTCTTGTTGGCCTAGGCACAGACGAGTTAACGGCACTATTTTTGGTGGCATCTGTGAACCCTGTCAGTGCTTTGGTCACGCGGAATCCTGTGATGATATCACTGGAGAATGCCTGGTAAGTGCTTTCTCCTTTGGAGATGCTGATTGACAGGGCTGAAATCAGCTCAATAGGCCCTGCAATTCAATTACTACCTTTGGGACTTTAAATACTTGAGTCAGGAAGTGACTTGATGGCACTCTTTATATTGAACTGAGTTGGAAGCTGGGAACGTTCTTTCATACGTGGTCTCCCTGACTAACAAGCATTAGAAAGTGTTTATTCATATTAGTCTAAGAATTGAATTAAGATCAGATACATCATAATAAAGCATAACTAATGACTGGGATACCTTTCTACTACAAGTATATATGGTTTCAATCCCTTCCATAAATCTACCAAAAAATAGACTGTATTTCTGTAACAGGAAATAATTTATATCCCCATAATATGAAAAGTATAAAATGTAACCTCTGTAATAGGCATAATTCAGTTTTTGTCACTTTGAAAATGAGGGAATACTACATTTTTTTTATTGTCAAATGTCAGCATTTAACTAAATACAAGGCAACATATATAGATTAAAATATAATAAATATATGCAATACATATTCACCAGAGCTCCTTACTCCTTTTACAATTAAGTCTATACTTCAACCAGAAAAAAAGCTCTGCAAAAGGCAAAGTACTTTCCATCCTGCTAAGAAGCTTTTGGATTAGAGAATTACACTGAATAGACCATTCTGATTAACTCAAGGGCATGTTAGTTTTATATTGTCTGACATGGCATGAAGCTTGAAACAACACTTCTCATTTCATTAGTCTTGCAGAAACACAATTTGAAATGGTGCCAGTTTAGGAAGATATCATACTCTCATTTCCCTGTAGAATTTAAGGCAGACTCTGTTATCTGTATTTCTTAATGTTCTCTCTTTCTCTTGCTCATTCTTCCCCCCACCCTTTTTCTTCTACTTAAAAGCTTCTGGGAAAAATCCAAAATGAAAATTCAGGGCTTTTGTTTCAATGTGATTTGGCATTTAGGTTTATTGATGCTCTTTCTGTTTTCTGTATAGAAGATTTTGTTTAATTGCATTGCAGTATAAAGCGTGATAGCCTTAATTTGTGGATCAGTAGATTTTTCAAATGGCATTGTTATGAATAGAAAGACTAAGCGATTTTCATTTTAATTATACAATAAGTCTTTTAAAATGTACCTTGGAAAAAATACTGAGTTACCTTTAAATACTTTACTAACATGCAATAGGAAATATTCAACCCAAACCAGATATAGATTTGCTTTACTGAAACCTAGAAAGACAAAAATAAATATTTCATGATACCAGACTTTTAATGTTCCCAATAGTAATATTTCATGTTGCATTCATTAAGTCTAAAATCATGCTGTTAATTCATTTGGTTATGTAATATTTCTAAGAATGAAAGCCCATTTTAGAATAAAATAGTTTCATCCAGCATAATTTTGGGAGGAAGAAGGGAGGGGATCAATGATTATGTGAGACCTTCTACTAATGAAGCCTGTTTCATGGGCAGGGAGGTAGGCTACTTCAAATAACACAATGAATCTTAGGGAAACAACAGAGATCTTGATGATAGAGATAGAATCTGGGGTGTTTTCTGAGGTTTCCTCTGTAGCTGGTAAATAGGTGATCATGTAAGATATTTCTGGAGACTTTCAAATTCTCTTTATCTGAAATGGTATTAATAACTAAATGCTGATGTTCCATTTTGAGTGTATTCATTCTAATGTGATCCACAAAGAGAAAAATATTTATATGTTGCACATCAAAGGCATTCTTACTGTTCAGTTGACCCGCATTTTAGCTTCCTTTTTTTTATTATTTATGCTTCCCCCCACCAGCGCTAGACAGAAAATTTACAAAACTTACAGATAAACTGCGTTTTAGTTTGGCTTTGAAATCTAATTAGAAATTAACTGAAATATTTTTTGATATTAGATCAAAATCCAGACCTCTGTTATAGGGCAGACTTATTATATATTAAAAGGTCATTTTGACTCAAAGTACTTTTGAAGTGATCTAGGAAACACTCAAGCCACATGGGAAGACTGCATACTTGTTCCTTGTCATTGTTCTTGTGGTAAGCAATGTGAATAGACATTTGGAAAGTACTTTTGTAGCAGGACACCTGTAAAAGTAACCAGCCCATCAGAGCGAACCTTTCGTCTTTTTCAGTTTGGGTTTTACATAGTGTTGTTGTCTAATATTGTTTTATGGTTTCAACTGCAGAAACACTTGAGTTTTAAGATTAATTTTATTTACATTAACTGAAATATGACATCAGGAAATGTAAGAAACTCCTACATGTTATTTTTCTTTCAAATCAGTAAAGAAAAGCAGGGTCTCTGGGTTGTGCAAGATTTTCAGTTGAGTTTTAGAAATACCATTTTCAACATGGTTAAAACATAATCAGTTTTATAATCTTATTTTTTAAAGTCCCTAAGTCTTTGGAGATATAATTTTGATTGTGTCAATCTGACAATATACAAAGAATATTGCAAAAACCATACTTTTTTTAGTAAGAGACAACTTTAAACTTGAAAACTGCAAGGAACTAATATGAAGATGAAATCAAAGAGGAAAGCCTTTCATCAAATTGATCCATGTTTTGCACCTTCCATCCCAATGTTCTGTTATTTAGACAAATGTGGATAATAAAGTTAACACCTTTGCTACTTTGATAGAGGGTTGCAAAATAAATTTGAAAATTTTAGATACCTTAAAGAAAAACCTATTTTCAAGTGTCACCAGATACTAAAGAATTACCTACTCACTGTCATGAAACTGTCATGAGATTTCAGAGCTTGAAAACTTCATGTATTGTGAGCTTAACTCCCACATTTACAGATTGTAAGCAAGTGGATTACTGGATTTTCATTTAACATTGTCTACAATAAAGAATCTGTCCCTCTCCCCACGGAATTTAACAAGCTATGTTCAGAAGTGTTTATTTATGGGTGTTTTTTTCTTAAATCCATTTACTAAGTGTAATTAAAATTGAGCTTCTTAAAAATATACTAAAAGAAATAATAATTCAGAATTTTCATTGAATCAAACTGACTATCCCATTGGTCAATCAGATTAACAAATTTTTACTTTATGCTTAAAGTGAATTTATATTTTGGCTATTAGCCATTTCCTCTACCTACTTAGTTATTGATGATAAAATTAAAGGTTTTGCACTCCAAGCTCTGATGAATTCTTTGGAAATGAGAAAAAAATAGCATTTTATATGCTTGTAAAATTAAAAATGTATTTCAGTCATAATAAATCCATATCGTATGATAGGTAATAGGCATTAGATACATTTTATTGTATCATTGGAGACTGAAGAAGTTATGTTTACATGATGCCAAAACATCATTAAAACTTATCAGTGCTTTATAGACATTTTCACTTGTTGATTATCTGATTGCTCACCTTTAACAGTCTTGATCAATTTTGTGAACACAAAGTGGGTTTATGAATATACTTTAATTAATATGAAGAAATCAAGGTATAAATTATTTTGATTTTTCATTTTTGAAAAGAACATGGTTTCAAAAAATACTAATTAACAGAAAAATACCATTTCAATTTTTTAAAAAAGTGTTTATGTGTAACTGATTCACTTTGTTATAAAGCAGATACTGACACACCATTGTAAAGCAATTATACTCTAATAAAGATGATAAAAATAATAAAAAAATAAAAAGTAAAAAACAATGTGTGAGGGAAATTGTTATGTGCCTTGTGGTTTTATTATTTATTGGTATACATTTTTAATTTTTCAATATTCTCATTTTTAAATTATGAGTGAAGCAAGGCCCTCGCAGCTGTAATACATTAGTGCATTGTCCACATCATCAGAGCCTACTGAGGTCCTAATTAATCTCTGATGTAAAAGGCCATAGTGTCAGAGGTTTTGTAGGATTAGCCATAGTTCTCATTAAATCAGCAGTTTAAGCTGAACAATTGATTTTTACCTAAATCAGGTACAATTTCCATTAAACATATATTATTAAGACTTTATAACTATACACACACACACACACTCACGATCACTTGTATTTCCTTAAAAAAAAACAACAAAGAAAAAAAGGAAATACTATTTGCATAATGAAAAATATTTAAAATGAATTTCAGTCATCTTTTTGTAAGTATGCATATGCTGAAACTAGTGTGTAGTTTATAAGCTAGATATTAAATGAACTTTCAGTGCTCTTTCCCAGCTGTAAAATTGACCATTTAATGTGGAAAATTATTCTTTCTGGCGGGGAATAGACTAATGATTCTGTAGATCTATTTTTGGTAACATGTTGATGCTTGAGACCGAAATAATAAACTCTGATGTGCATTTCTTCCTCAGAACTGTAAGGATCACACTGGTGGCCTATATTGCAATAAATGTCTTCCTGGTTTCTATGGTGATCCTACTAAAGGAACCTCTGATGACTGTCAGCCCTGTGCCTGTCCACTCAATATCCCATCCAATAAGTGAGTAACAGACTTAACCTCTCTCATGAGCTGGGAATCCAGTTCTGCAAGTGCATTTTTGATATAGAATTTACCCTTTCTCTTGTCACACATAAAAAAATAATAGATTTATGCATGAATTTCTCAAGAAGATACTGTGAGGTTTTCTAAATATAAAACATTTAAAGTTATGGCTATTTATTCTGCAGATTTTTTTAGTATTTTAGCTCTAGTTTGGGGGATTTAATATCTAAGAGACAGAACTCAAATAGATTTTCTAAACCAACTCCAAAGAACAGAAGACATATATTATACAAACATAGACATGTGCCCACAGGCAAGCACTTGCACGCGCACACACACACACACACACACACACACACATCTTCATACTGTAATAAAAAGACTACTAATATAAATGCTGCTCATTTGGGTCCCAGTCACACAATATTTGTAACTCTTAGGCAAGTCATAAACCCCTCAAAAAGGTAAAATAAGAAATCAGTTAGTTGACCTTTAAGCACCAGTTCTGTCCCTTAGCGCACGGTTTATCATATTATGTATATATATATATATGTTTATCTTATTGAAATAATTATAATGGTATTATATGATAAATTATATAAATATTGAAATATGGGTAATAATTTGCATCTTATTTTACATAAACTATATCTTGAAAAAGTTTAATGCAAACTTCATACAAGTTTTCTAGTCATCCAGGTTTCTTTCTGTCTTTTTTTAAAATTTTCTGTTTGTTCACCTAAAATAATAACCTTTTGTAACAGACTTTGATTTTTGTTTGTTTTTGTTTTGCTTTATCAGTTTTTATTGGAATATAGTTGCTTTACAATGCTGTATCGGTTTCCTACTGTACAACAAAGTGAATCAGTCATACATACACATATGTCTACTCTTTTTTAGATTTCCTTCCCATTTAGGTCACCACAGAACACTGAGTAGAGTTCCCTGTGCTATATAGCAGGTTCTCATTAGTTATCTATTTTATACATAGTAGTGTATATATGTCAATCCCAATCTCCCAATTCATCACCCTCCCTTCCCCCCTTGGTAACCATAAGTTTGTTCTCTACATCTGTGACTCTGTTTCACCTTTGCAAATAAATTCATCTATACCATTTTTCTAGATTCCACATATAAGCGATATTATATGATTCTTGTTTTTCTCCTTCTGTACCACACTTTTAAAAGTATATATTTTGTCTGCTCTTCCTTTTACCTTTTAGGGGAACACTGTATTTCAGCTGCTCTAATTCACTTTCCCCTTAGAGCAGCCATCCCTTAAGCAAATATGTAAGCAAGACCCTGAAACCAAAAATGTTTTTTATTTTAATGGGGCATATTATGTTGAACAATAATCAACACTTTTTACTAGTAAAAATTATAAACTATAGTTTTAAATCAAAGAAATTATAAAAATTTTTCTTAAAGGCAAGCTTAGTGCTTAATAAAATTCATATTATTTTAGGTACTTTCCACCTGTTTCTAAATGCTGTATTAATGCTTGCAGAGGAAAAGTTTTTAATGACTTTTAATGAAATCTGTCAGTTACAGTTTTTTAATGTGAAGCTGTTATCAAGTTGGTCATACTCTGAGGTCTTACCCAAGATATTCCTAATGGAAATGGTCTTTTGTTACTAGAGTCCATAAATACTACAAGCTAAAGACTTTTAGAATAATTCTGTCACTAAATTTAAAGGTCCCCATAGGAACTATGCTTCCTATACTTCATCTCACATGAAATCCTTGTCCTCTTTCCTGACAACCTTCCTCCCTCAGAATTTTCCATCTTAGTCACTGGAAAAGAAGAGAAAGAACAAAGATTTAATGAAAGCAGCCTACTACATTCTAGGCATAGGCTCAAGCACTATATTTGGCATTATTTTACCTTCAAAAACTATTCAATAAGTGGGTCTTATTTTATAGATTAAGAAAAGAGTTTCCGAGTGGGAAAAGAGCATTATAGTGCCAATTCTCAGAGAATTCCTTGATTTAAATGCTGAGTTTCATACTTTCTAACTGTGTGACTCTGGGAAAGTTACTTAAACTCTCTGTGCCTCAATTCTCTTGTCATTAGTTGTGATAATAGGACCCTCTCATAGGGTTCTTGTGAGAATTATGTAAATTAAAATACACAAAGCACCTAAAACAATGATTGAACATGGTGAGCCTTATTTTGCTCAGAGTCATAAAATATTAAAGTATCAGAGTTGGAATTTTAAGTTTAAAGTCCAATGTGCTTTCCATTCCTCTACAGTTTTACATTGAGGGCTTCTTTAAAAATCACACTGCATTTTAAGTGATAGCATTAAGAGACTTAAATGGCAAATGGGGTAACTATATATTAGTGATCAGAACATTTTCAGAATTTAGGGCATGAGCCTGAGTGCTTACAAAACTGAAGATCCTTTGGTAACCAGGGATGTCAGAGAAGAGGAAGAAGGCAAAAGGAAATCTGGAAAATAATGAATATATTGGTCATAACGTGACACAAACCTTGCTCTCTGGTGTACTTGTGAAGGGTCAGATCAAGCAATGGAGAACCTACTCACTCACGTAGCTGAATGGAATTCTCCAGAACCATCCAACGTATACAAAACTTTCACTGAGGTGAGGAAAACAAAGGGATAGCATCTAGCCACTCATCTACATTGCACTCCTTCTCAGCCAAAATGTCAATGGCATTAGCACAGCTGTCAATTGTGCTGACCATTCATAGTACCATGGGAATCCTAGCCTAATATATTTGCAGAATTATGTAATTTAGTGAATATGTAGACCTTATGAATTTATCTTCAAATTAGACCAACTGATTACCAATTACTATAAATGCAGAAGAGCCATTAGGGAGAGAACTTTGCTTGGGTAATTATAAGCATTCATGACCCATTCTTCTTTGTTTACTGTGCCTCTACTTTAAAATGGATTCTAATTGTGTTCCTGAAAGGAGAAAGTCAGCAAGCGTTACAATACCATCCGTCAGTGCTAAAAAGGATTGAGGTCCCAGTGTCCAGTGATAAAATGTTCTTTAGTATTGTATTACAGTTCGGTATATTATGCAGATCTTGATTCTTTAAAATAAAGACAACTCAATAATAACAATGTAAGTTACACCAAATATTTAAAGATTCTTAATTTCAGGTGCTTTCATTTACATTAAATAATTATTAAATTATTAAGTAATAATTTTAACTTTAGAATTGGCAATAGAGGGCAAAAACCAATTTTAAATGCTAGCTTTAAATGTGACATTTTTACCGGGAATTATACCCAGTATCTTGTAATAACCT
The DNA here is from genome assembly GCF_003031525.2 of Neophocaena asiaeorientalis asiaeorientalis. Taxonomy (NCBI): domain Eukaryota; kingdom Metazoa; phylum Chordata; class Mammalia; order Artiodactyla; family Phocoenidae; genus Neophocaena; species Neophocaena asiaeorientalis. The sequence goes on along the minus strand of NW_020174698.1, from coordinate 7,205,524 downwards.
ATAATGGAATATAATCTATAAAAAACCTGAATCACTGTGCTGTACACCTGAAACTAACAATATTGTAAATCAACTATACTTCAATAAAAAAGTGGCATTTTTCTAAGTAGAAAGAGGGAAGAGTGATGATCCACTTTGTTTAAAAATTTGTTTTCAGAGGTATTAGGTCTTTTAAATTTAACACACTTTGAAAATTAACATAGTTAAGCTGCACAATAGTGATGAGAAAAATTCATTTTAATCTAATAACCTGAATTTTTAATTCACTAAATAATGGGGATACTTAATGACTTAGAGAAACTCCCCTTTTAAAAAAGTTTTTAAAAAGTCATTACACTTATAATCTGAGTTAGAAACTATGAGGAATAACTTGACTAGTTACATATTATTCAGAAGATGGGATTTGAATGTTCATAAGTTATTCAGAAAAAAAAATTCAACTAAAGGTTGCTGCAACCTTCATCTAGAATTGTAAGGCTTAGTGATAGTTTTGCCTTGGTGATTTATCTATTTAATCCCCAGTCATAAATCTTATAGGTCATAAGCATTTTGGCTCCAAATTTCTTAGATAATATTGCAAAATAAATCAAATGTGCAGGGAGATAGAGATAGATCAGTATAATTATTATGATGTATGAATACAGACAAGCATATAATATTTAAATTATATATAAATATATATATATATATCACTTCATCAACTATTTACAGTGTCCACTGTTTGCTTAGCCATCTCACGTTGGTGATGTATATATTCTAGCTATAGATTGTAACTAGGTAGTGAAATTTATCTCTAGAGAATAATAATGTAATTATCATTACATTATGTAATAATGCAAATAAAGATGTAAATATTTCAAATGTTTATATTAATTAATTTCTGGCATCACACAGCTTATAGATTAAATATGATATGAAAGAGACACACGATTGTCTGCCCTTGAACACTTAGGATGTGTTTGAATAAATAATATTATTGAAATCATTGTAGATTTTCATCAGTAATATAAAAAAATTGGAGATAATCTTGGCACAAAGCTGAACAGAGAGTAGGCTCTTAATAAGTTCTGTCTACTAATATCATTGTGAATACTACTTCTTTGTGCACATCAGAAATGCTAAACTTTAAATTTGTGAAAGGATGGACCACTTCTAGAGCTGACTTTTGGACTCACTCAAGGGGCCACATTGAATTGTTGTTAACATTAGTACTTATAACAGAGAAATATAAATATTCTAAGACAAAATTTAAATTTAAGGACCTGTTCATTTCAACAACTTTAAAAATTTTAGAGTGTAGGTATTTTAGAGCACTTTCCCACATATAGTTTTATGTACACACAGGTGATTATCGTGTATCTTACTAGTCCCATATACCAGAGGGAAAACTAAACTCCAGAGAAATTAAGTTCCTGGATCGTGATCATACAGCTTGCTTGTGGCAGAACCAATATTAGAACCCGTATATTCTGATTCACCTCTCTGTGCTTCTTCCAATGGCACTATAGAAATAGAAACAATTACAGAGACATTGAAGAGAAGGAAAAAAAAAATTTAATAGGACTTAATGTTAGACAAACTATGAATGTCCATTGTAAAAAATGACTCTAGTGTTTGGCAACAGCTATGCTAACTCAAATGTAAGGAGCTAGATGGATGAAAAACTGCAGGTTTAATTACTTAATTTATTGTGGCACTATGCTAAGTATTTGCTTTCGTAATTTATCAGCATGAAGGCTTTACTCAGATCATACTCCTATTTTGCTAAATGAGAAACTCATGTTTAGAGAAACACAGAAAATAACCCAATTCTAATTACAAAATCCAATTATGGACATTACATCAGATTTCACATTATTTAAAGATAATTAAAGAAATATGTTTGCTAAATGGGTCTCCTGAGAATAAAGAGAACAGATATCACAGAACTGAAAGAAGAAAAAAATTATGGAGAAATTTCAAAAATTCATGTGATCCAAACCACAGTCATGAAGTAAGATGAGTTTGCCCTTCATTTTTCTCCTCTTTCTCTCAGTCCTCTACTCCTTTAGCAGTTATTCGTGGACAGTCACACCATCTTAGCCCTAGCTTCCTTACTCACCGACACTTTGCAGCATCTTATCCCTTCTGGTCTGTCTTCCCCTGCCCAAGTGTTCCAGGTAACAATTAGCTAAAAGGAGTCCTGCTCTCCTATTTTATATGCAAACGTAGAACATGTCCTGATTGTCTAACCCCTAATGATGGAAAATTTATGCCAGTGATGAGAATATTCATTATTTCCTGTCACATCACAGAAACCAAGAGGCAATTCAGTTCCCTCTTGCATTGTCTGTGAGAAAGTTCAAAGCCATATGATCTGCCACTATCCATATGATCTGCCACTATCCAATGAACATATTGTACAATATATACATATACACATATATACGCCTTTTTTACAATACACATTCTGCACTCTAAATATACCCCTGATTTTATCTTATTTTTTAGTTTTTTTCTCTTTAATCGTATTGTATCATTTTATCTTAATGTACATATTTTGATAGGTAAGATTAAATGCATTCTGCAACAAAGCTAATTTTATCTGTATTTATACATTCACATACCTAAATACATCCACATATGCTCACATACATATTCATTTGTATGTACATATATACACTTACTTATAAATATAAAAATTTACATTCAGCCATTTAAAAAGACTGTTTCTATGTGTAGTTCCTTACTGTTTATTCCAGCAATAGCTTCTCTTCCTCCCCCTGTTTGTGGAAAAAGCCTGCTATTCTTGATCTCTTGTGTCTTCTGTGGCATGGAGTGGATAATCCAGGAAGCCGAATATTGCCTCTGCTGGTGTAGAGCGAGCCAACTAGAGTTAGATGACATAATCTTGGAATCACTTGAAGTCAACAAAGATCTTACAGTTCCCTCTTTCTATCACAGAACAGTTAGCTTCCTGTATTTGCCAAAATCAGTGTCAAGTTGCTGCATTTGCCAATCCGAATTCTATAGACATTTTTTGTTGTACATGTTTATTTCTCATTCTAATTTCATGTTTGTATTTGACTACCATCTTCTCCATACTTATAACTGCAGTTACAGCAGTAAGGGAGTGAACCCTTAGTTTATGTTGTTTAAGGAGTATTGAAGCACAAATACAAATATATTTTATGAGGTGCTTTTATTTAGACTCATCATGTCAAATAGTTATATTACTAGAAGTTTCAATTGACTTAATTCTGAATACTGGATGGTTATAGGGAAAAGAGAGCATCAAGTTAGAAATCAAAAGTTTTGGATCCCTCGCTAAATTCTCCTGGAAATTAGCATATGACTTTGAGCAAGAAAAATTATGCCCGCCCCCACCAGCTCATAGGATTTTGTGAAAATGTGATAGAATTATTCATAAAAGCACTCTAAAAATGTAAAGAGCTAGTCAAATCTGATATATTGTTATTGCTTAATTTTTTTCTGAAAAAGCATTGATTTCTGTCAGTGAGTGTGTTTTATTTTACTTCTGTCAGCCTTAACTGAGGCATGAGTATATTCAAGAATTTGTAATCTATTTTATAAATAGTTTTAAAGTGTCAGAAGCCTTATCAAGAACCTTTGACATGACTTGTGGTAAACTAATTTAGGATCAGTAAACAATTGGTATGGTTTTCTTTCAATCATTGTAGTCCCACATGGGTGGGAAACCTAGGGCTTCTAGTTAAGAGTCACTTTCTCTGTAGATGATGAGGTAGTTAAAGAATGCCAGTTTTAAAAGAAAACATACGTGCATTCCAGAGGTTTGTCAAAATCCAGTCCTCCGTTTTATGTCTGAAAACAATAGCAAATCACGGCATGAGGAGGAAAAAACAATCGTTTCTTTCCATTTTTACGTGTGCCTCTCCTCCTCACTGCAGTCATACTCCTGCCAAGAAAATCACCCTTGGTGAGCTCCCTTTGGGTCATGGGTGGCAAGCCACAGGCTGCTCTCTGAAAGATGAGTCCCCTCTCACAGACCATAGGCTGGGTGTAACTTGCTTCTGCTCTCGTGGCAGCCACCAGAACCCCTTAACGTGAAATTTTTTATCTGAGTAAGATTTGTGAACTCAAGATATGCCAGACCAGGCTTTTCCCCCACTTACCTCACCAGATTCATTTAGATGTTCCGCTGAGTTGAAATTTTTTAAGTGATAGAACTACTTGGTTCTAATAGCTTGCTACTATCAAAAAATAAAAATTATTAAATCTTTAAAAACAAACAACCCAAACAAAAAATGGGCAGAAGACCTAAATAGACGTTTCTCCAAAGAAGACATACAGATGGTCAATAGGCACATGAAAAGAGGCTCAACATCGCTAACTATTAGAGTAATGTAAATCAAAACCACAATGAGGTATCACCTCACACGGGTCAGAACGACTATCATCAAAAAGTGTACAAATAATAAATGCTGGAGAGGGTACACTGTTGGTGGGAATCTAAATTAGTGCATCCACTATGGAAAACAGTATGGAGGTTCCTTACAACACTAAAAATAGAGCTACCATGAGATCCAGCAATCCCACTCTTGGGCATATATCCAGAAAAGATGAAAACTCTTAATTGGAAAAGATATATGCACCCCAATGTTCATAGCAGCACTGTTTACAATAGCCAAGACATAGAAACAACCCAAGTGCCCATCAGTAGAAGACTGTTTAAGAAAATGTGGTATATATATAAACAGAATATTACTCAGTCACAAAAAGAATAAGATAATGTCATTTGCAGGAACATGAATGGACCTAGAGAATATACTAAGTGAAGTAAGTCAGACAAATAATATATGCTATCACTTATATGTGGAAGCCAAAAAATAATACAAATGAATCTGTATACAGTAGAGGTCCCCAACATCCGGGCCATGTACCAGTAGTGGTCCACGGCCTGTTAGGGACCAGGCCACACAGCAGGAGGTGAGCAGCGAGGGAAGCTTCATCTGCCGCTCCCCATTGCTTGCATTACCACCTGAACTATTCCCTCCGCCACCGGTCCATAGAAAAATTGTCTTCCACGAAATTGGTCCCTGGTGCCAAAAAGGGTGGGGATCGCTGATATACAGAACAGAAACAGACTCACAGACATGTTTGTTTGTTCGGTAACAAACTTACGGTTACCGAAGGGGAAAGGGAGTGGGAGAGGGATAAACTAGGAATACGGGATTAACAGATACAAACTACTATACATAAAATAGGTAAGCGACAAGGATTTACTAAATAACACAGGAAACTCTATTCAATATGTTGTAATAACCTATCATGGAAAATAATTTTTTAAAAAATATATATATATAAAACTGAATCACTTGCTGTGCACCTAAGACTAACACAATCTTGTAAATCAACTATACTTCAGTTAAAAATAAATAAATAAAAGAATTATTAACTATTTACAGGACTACTATGAGTTAAGCCAAAGGGAGATTATTTTAAAAAATAGTACGCACGATCGGATCTGCACAAAAGTTAAGAAAGTATTCCAAAGTCATACAAGTGTCAGGAGCAAAATGAGCTCAGTGTTTAATTTGTAGTTCTCTCTTTAATTCATTTAGCCATCAAGCAAACCTCTACTGAATTGTCCTGTCATATATAATAGGAAATAAATCTATTTAGGGAAAACATAGTGAGAGAAAGAGTAGTTGGGGGCATTTCCTTTGAAAACGGCAGAGGAGCAGAGGTCACAGAATTCAAAACAGTTGATGGCTCTTCAGAGAGCCATTGTGTCCCTTCTGAGGTAACGGTCCGTGCGTGAAGGCTGTCTCTCACAAGGCAAAGAAGTATGGCCAGAGTCGCACAGGTTGCTGAAGGCTAAAGCTAGCACGTAATTACTCTGCTAGCTCCTGACTTGGTGTTCAACTCCGTGACTTCAGACACCCAGGATGGAAATATGTACAAAGAGAGAGGTAAACTTTGGAACATGCCAGAAGATATGAAATGGCAAGGTTGTTTTGGTTTGTTTCATTTTGTCATAAATTTAGGCAGAATATGCATGCTTGATCTCATCTGAAAGCTTTTCTGAGGGTTCTGTCTGTGTAAACCGTGTAACCCTGAGTACACATGGGCAGCAGCCTGCACACACACACACATCCACACCCATGACAGAAGTACTGGACAGAGGAACCCCATCACCGCCACCACCACTACCACAGCTTCCACTACCACATACTGAGTTTTCCAAAATCTCTAACAGATTTCTCTGGATTGCTTCAAATTCATCAGGATTTGGCTAGAGAGAAAGTATGTGAGACTGTATTTTTCCAGGCCCAGGGAATCCCTCAAGAGCAGCTATACAGTCCCACTTGTTACTGATGATCAGGGACCCAGAACAGTCAAAAATCAGTTAATAGCATGTCACAGGGATACTATTTTCCGTTGGACTGTGTTCACATCTGCAGAAATAGCAATGTCATTTTATCCTGGATTGGCCAGATCCTACTCTCCGTCTGTGAGACGAGAATGACTAGCCTGTACCCTTTTGTCACAGCAACATTGGAAGAAGAGAAATGAAAATATGCTGCTAATGACTTTGTGTATATGCTTCTTCCTTGTCGCCGTTGTTTCCCAATGACATCAACATAGCTTTAGCCCGACGTGCCATTTGGACCGAAATCTTGGCTTGATCTGTGATGAATGCCCTGTCGGGTACACAGGACCACACTGTGAGAGGTAAGCACATACTACACTGTCTTTCAATGTGATTTCCACCTTGGGAGTTATAAAAACCACAGGCATTATCATCCTTCTCACTATCCCAGAAAAGCCGCCACACTCAGGTGAAATAAAGTTTCTCACCACACTTGTCAAACAAATGCGGTATATTTTTATAGTTTATTTTTTCTCTAGAAATTGCTCTATAAATCTCCATTCACTCAGAGAGTGTTTGATTAATGTTTTAATTTTAAAGGTTAAGCATTAACCTGCAATCTTTCTAGAAAGTATTGTTCAAGTGGAAAGTCATGCACTTTAAGATTTATCTTACTGTCTACGTTGGCAACATTTATTTTTCATAATTAGCTTTTTGTCCTTAAAATGTAGCTTAAATGTGTAGTTCATAGTTCAGCAAGTGGTCCATAATTTACCTTAAATATATTTGAAAATCGAAACAAAATGTAATTTATTATCATGATTTATATTCTCATCTAATTACTTCTAAGCCAGTATTTTAATTCCCGTTGATTTTACTAGGTTGTTTTGCAGTGGAGCCAGGGATATTATTTTATGTAATTTGTGTGATTATTTTTCCTCCTAAAATCTTTTGGAGGAAAAGGTTCTTCTGTATTTCAGTCTCACTGAAAATGGTACAAAATTCTCCCATAATGTCATTGGCAAACACAACAGCATCTTCTGGGTGTAGCACTGAAAATAGTCCCTTTTGTTTCCATCACTAGAAGGTGGGTGGGGGTCAAGGTAGGGGGAGAGGCAGAGAAAGTAACCTGCTTTCACCCAGCATCACCAAGGCTAACACCACAGAGGGCTATTTCTGCCTATCCTTTCCTGTCCCCTTGGCAGCCATCAGCCCTATTTCAACAAGGCTGTATAAAGTTAATGAAGGAAGAGCCAATCACCCAGAGAGAATTTAGCCAGCAGCTAGCAGTCTGTGGACACAGTGCCAGTGACAGCTCCTAGCCGCAGCAAGTACTGTTTGTGAGTATGGCAGCATCTGTAAATTAGTAATGGAGGAACAGAACTGAAATAAGGAGGGTTTATTTGCAGTTGAGAAACTAGAAGTCTCTGATTGTGGTTTTTTTTTAAAAAGGAGGACACATGCATATTACTTACTGTAATAGGAGAACATATCATTGCCAAGACAGATTTACATCAAATGCCTAATCCCTCTGGCTCACTACAGGCAACCTTTTTTTTTAGCAACTGGAAAATGACAGCTGCTCTGTGGCCATTAAATCCATTTATCTAGGTGGACTTAGTTTCTGATGTATTTATACCGCTTTGCTCCATGATATGTATTTTCTGTATACGTTAGACAATGGTTTCTGAACCATCTACAATTTAAAATCCTACATTTTATTTAAGAAACATTTGTTTGGCAACTACCATGTGCTGTGCATGGGGCTAGACATAGGCTATAAACAGATGTATCCTACCATCCTTGCCCTCAAGCAGCTCACATTTTTAGTGTGGGTGAGAATATTTGAACATATTCTGGAGAACATTCTGGTCTGAATAATAAAATTCACCTAGGAAAGGAATACCTGACAGAAAGGATGATTTCCTGTCTAAAACCTTTATTAATCTGATCAAAAAGAAGAGAGAAACATGCATCAAATGGCATATCTTACCTCTAATTCAAGTTTTTCAGTCAAAAGTAACTTTAATCCATTATTATATGGAAGATGTGATATTATATTTTTCTAGCCAGAATACGGATTAGGATTTTACAGGAATACTTAGAGTCTATCATTTCTCTGTGTTTGTAGGAGCTAAGAAGTCCATTAGATGGATCCAAAATATTAGGAGAAACATTTTTGGGGATGTGCAGGCTGAAGTAGACCGGGGTGTGAGGGAGAATAAGGGTCAGGGAAGGAAGGAGATACGGGTTGTACTGAAAATCCTGTAATCAAAACTATTCTGTGAGTGATTGGTGTAATCAGTTATGCATATCATCTACACAAAATCAGCATTGAAAAACTGAAGCTGTGTTTTCCAAGTTATAGATGTTCTTGGAATAGAGTTCTATGATCACTTACATTTGGGAAGCATCTATTAGCATGTGAGAGGTTCTGACCAGTCCCGGAGTGAAAAAAATCTCTTCAATTTGTTTAACTCATCATTTTCTAATCTTACGTGACCATAAATCCCCTACTTTTATTTTATAGCAAGAATGCATCTCAGACTCAGATAGACGGGAATTATAACTTTATATTTTTATCTCAGTTTAATTTCTACTTTGAGATCAAATTCTTTCTATGTAGGAGCTGTGAGGGCTTGGACACATAATCTCAGTACACTTTAAACTTACCCAGTGTTATATGTCAATTATGTTCCAGTTTTTTAAATTTTTTCTCTTCTCCCCACTTTCCACCTCTAGCTTTGGTTAGAACCAAAGTTCTAACAAGCTTACTTATAGTACCAAGAGCCTTGAATGCTGGAATGAGTGTGTGTGTGTGTGTGTGTGTGTGTGTGTGTGTGTGTGACTGTTTTGGGTAGTGCACATATAGTAGGGCCAACCTGTTCTGAGTAATTCATCCAAATGCATTTCTGCTGACCTCTTCCTGTTTCCTGTCCTGATTACCTTTGCCCTCAGGTCTAATAACTCTCCCCACTACTGTCCTACCACTCGTGGGCACACAGGACACATACTGCTATCTTCTTTCCAAACTGGGATCCACCAACATGCCTACTCTCATCATTTCTCCTCCATCTGCCTTTCTAACTCCATCCCATTTCCTGTTTGGGGATGAATTGCAGGAGGAGGTGCCACATTCATAGAAATGGTGACCTTTAAAGCCAAAGTCCAAAAGATCCCTATGTTTCTGCTTTCCTTCCTGTCAGATCCCTTAACTCAGTCAAACAGCACAGATGGTCTTGCTGCTTAAATTGAGGGAATGGAGAAAAATTGTGAACAAGAGGACGGCAAAACAAGATATGACAAAATATGGACTGATAGTCTGTCACACATAGGACACTGGTTACAGTTTTCAGAAACTTTTGCTTGGGGCCAAAGCACTCATACCTTGAGATAGTACTGCTTTCCTCTGACTAGGGACTGTTTTAAACAAAATGAAAAGAAGAGAACCAGGGGTGAGGGAACTGGGTATTCTTCATGGCACTTTGCTAAGATTCTAAGATTTTATTATCTGGACAAGAAGAGAAAAATATAGAAAAACAAGGAGACAGTATTTTGAAGGGCAAAAAGGGATGAGTGCCGGAGCATCAAGTGAAATTAAAAAGAACATGGAGAAAAAAAAAGTGAGCTAAATGCTGATGACATCTGCTCTACTGGGTACTAAGCTACTTTCTGAATAAGTTTGCAGCCTCAGCAACATATCACACTTCATGGAGACAGACATTTTAAGAGACTGTGACAAGTTCATCCAATGAGACCCATAGGACCACAAGAAACTTAATGAGCTATGTGGACCCCTTAAACCCTGTCCCCTCCTGATCTGGGCAGTTTTTTATGTCCTCCCTAAGTAAGGAGAGAGAAGTCAAAGTTAACTTTAATTTCTCAATTGCCACAGAGAATGCAGAAGGTATTTGAATTCAATTGCTTTGTATTTGGAAAATTTACCTACAGTTTTATCCACATGCTTTATATTCAGTGTCAGAGAAGCCCCTTTTTGTTTTTCTTATTTCAATTCCAAAATCCAATTTAGATATTCTCTGCTTCAGAAACGTCTTGACTCTGAACCAAGTCTAACTGTCATCTGATCACTATCATGGTGAGAATTTCTACTCATGGCTGAGTCTCCTTGAGCCCTGAGTCCTGTATGCAGAGCATGGGGTTACAGAAATTAGAGGTGAGAGACAGTTATGCTTGCTCAGTAGTGCCATTAGGAAAATTGTGACTGGAAGTGAGATTTCAAAAGGCTGCTCATCTGTGGTTGTGCCGTGTGTATACTGCGCCAAAGTACTCAGCCAAGGGGGAGACTGGGGGCTCGAATCCAGTGTGCCCTCTTCTTGCCAATACACTAGCTGTGCTGTGCTTGGGTGCCCAGCCACGTCTAGTCTTCTGTTCATTTTTCTGCATCTGCCCAGAGAGAATCTTTTTTCTTGATTTGCCGAAAGGCACCGTATATGCAGGCACACTTCCTCAGTCTTCAGCTGATTCAGTCAAGTGGGAGGTAGTAAGAATGCAGTGCGGTTCCACAACCATTCCCATTGAAACTCCAGCCACCCTCCCCTGTGCCTTTGCCAATACTGCTTCCTCTGCCTGGAAGACTGCAGCCCTTCCCCCACCTCTGCCTGAGACCAACTCTGCTATGCTCTTAAAATTCAGCTCTGTCATCCTGAAAGGGTCCTTGATGAATCCTAGTTCGAGTTGGTTGCCCTTTTCTATACTTCTTTAACAGTATTTGCATATCTCTAATAGTTAGTTACTGCTACATTTTTAACTATAGATGACCCTAGAAAAACATGGGAGTTAGGGGCACCGACCCCTGTGCGGTTGAAAACAGTTGGCCCTCTGTATCCACAGTGTGGTATCCGCACAGTGAACCAACCTCGGACCACGTAGTACTATAGTACTTACTGACAAACATCTGTGTAGAAGTGGACTCACGCAGTTCAAACCCATGTTGTTCAAGGTTTAACTCTATATCTTTCTTCTCCATGGACTGTAGTATAAAGGCTGTTCCTTATTTGTATTAGTATCATGTGCTCAGGAGATGTTTAAGGAAGAGTGGGAGGGGAAAAAAAGCAAGAGCTTTTCTAACTTGCTTAGAGACTGAAGCACTGTTTTCAGTCTATAGGTGGGAAGAACGTAGACCAAAGATTTTAGCCAAAAGTTGTTGAAAAATGATGGAGCAGAATGAAATAAAGTCTCACCAATTTCCTTTCTTCTTTTCATTGTTGTTTCTCTCCACTGCCATTTCCTCTCTCTCTCTCTCTCCCCCTCCCTCCCTCCCTCCCTCCCTCCCTCTCACTCTTA